>NC_088121.1:2102500-2304421 GCF_036370855.1 Dromaius novaehollandiae | reverse complement strand
AATCAACTCTGTGAAAATTTAAGGTCATCCTTTCTGAGAACCCAAGAGATAATTTATAGACTAATGAAGAAGGTAGAGGTGCAGGCCAAATAGAGGAATTTCTCTGGCTAGCCAGTAGAAGGTAAAGACTGTGCAAGAATGGTTTTCCTCTATGATACCCAGAATGTCCATCCCACCGTTGCCTCCAGGGAAATTGTAATTCGGTTGAGATTACCATGTAATTACAAGAGGTCTCAACAGAGTCAAAGGCTTCCTAGACTTAGGTAATTACAGCAGCCTTCTACAAGACCAAGACATGCTCTAGTTTTACAGTCTCACATTCTTAGCAAACTATGAAAGAGGTGAAATGAAAGGTAGAAATAGAAGGTGTTTGAGATTCGGGGCAGAGGCAGAACTCAACCTCCTATGCCTTGACCATTGCCTTGTCCATTGTACCACTATGATTTTATAGGTACTGAGACTTTTAACAGATGATTCTCATTGGGATTGTATTCATTTTACTGCCTGAGAACATATTTGTCATAATGACTGTTGTGAATATATTTTAAAGCTTTCACTCTAATATCCACTGAATTAGAAAACATTCATATAAAGAGCAGTGTTTAGATTTCATTTTAAATCAGCACAGAACAGAGCAGAGAGATGATCACAAGTCCATACAGCATGATCGTCCTAAATTATGCCTTTACGGTGATTTGGCCATAGGTCTCTGATCAACATAATGATCATTTACAGAAAGGCTTATGATGAAAAATTATTGCGAAAACAGTGTACAATGTTCACATTGTAAAGGTTAGCATTGTGCTTCGGTTTTGTCTTTGTCGCTCTTTCTTTTCAGTATTTATTACTTTCTCTTTTCCAGATCATAGATCCATTTGTAGAAGTAGAAGTTATAGGCTTACCAGTCGATTGCGTCAAAGAACAAACTAGAGTAGTTGATGATAATGGTAAGATCATGGGGTTTCTTGCTTTTATACAGCTATCTAGAACATCCTCATTCAGGAAAGGTTTTGAGTAATCGTTTTAGAGGTTTTGTTCTTAAAGAGACAAATAGATGAAATTTGGTGCCTATTATGGCAAAACACTGAAAAATCTATTTAAGGATTCTTGATGTGAATCAGACTTGGGTCTTGAATTACCCAAGTGAGTCAGTATAGTGTTGTGAAGGTCTTGGTAGAAAATGAGCCATTTATCTGACTTCTCTTTCTTTATGATAGAAGGGTATTATTCAGAGCTAACAGTGGTAAGAAGAAGGGACTAAAAGCCATCAACTTCTTAAGTCCACCCTTATGCTTCAGGGAGTATAGAAATGTTAATGAGAAAATTATAATCATAAGATAATCTTATTAGCAGGACCAACTTTAAGTAAGATTCATTTATGTTTTTTGCAAATTCTTGTGCTATTGTGGCTCCTGCTGAAATGAGTAAGCGTACTAGATTTTTAAAAAACAGTGACCAAACTATTAGGAAAACTAGAATGAGCATTGCAGTTTAGGCATTCCTTATATAGACAGGCTTCTTGCTTCATGTCTCATGAACAAAATATCTAAAACAAACAAAATATCAAATATATGTTAATATCTTTCATTTCCAGGTTTTAACCCGATGTGGGAGGAAACATTGGTGTTCACAGTGCACATGCCAGAGATTGCACTGATTCGGTTCCTTGTGTGGGATCATGATCCAATCGGGCGTGATTTTATTGGACAGAGAACAATAGCTTTTAGCAGTATGATGCCAGGTAAGACAGACGTTGTGAAGTACCAAATTGCTTGGCTAGGACTTCTTCCTATGGTGGCTGAAACTGCAAAAAGCTGTATTACTGTGTGTGCATGTGTCTGCAGCAGGAAGTTCTTACAAGAGATTAAGACTTTGAACTCCTGAGTTCTCTATCCAGTCCACTACTGACTTACCATAGGACAAAAACTAAATCAGCTAACTGTGTGGGACTAGATTTTCAAAAAGATGTGTAAGATTGTAAAGCAGGATGACTACATATAGTGAACTTGAAAGACTGTCATACATAATCTTTCCCTGTATTATTTCATACTGCTTTTTTCCCTGTTTTCTTCCCTGGTTTTTGAAAGACACTAGTCTTGACGAGAGGTACTACTGTCAGTAATAGTTCAACATATGGCAGGCATTTACCTGTTCTAATGGTGGGATCCAGATTATTAGACTGTTTTCTGTCTATTTCTTATTTTTGTTTTTGGCCCGGTCTCATTTCACTTGTGTGTATATTTTTCCATTTTCTTTCAAAGCAAAGGAAATTAAAAGTATTTTGTGGTTAGCTGATTAAGACTGAAAACAAATACCCAATCTCAATAAAATAAACTTGGTTGAAACATCTGCAGTATTAGTAATGGACTGTAAATCCCCAAGAAAGTCAAGTTTAAGTCAAAGATTGACAGCCACAATAATGGACGCTAGGAAAAACAAGACAAAGGCTTTTTTTAATATAAAAGGGACAAGAAGAAATATGAGTTTAATTTTTAAGTGCTGTGGCTCTCAAATAAATTGAGTGTGGTCAGGTAAAGCACAAATCTGGATGCTTAGTATGGGGGGCAGCTGAGAGAAAGCTTGTTAATTTCTTTTGCTGTTTACAAAAGGGAAGTCTCTAGACGCTCTCTCTATCATCTATTTCTCCTTGACAGCTTTGCTTACTTTGTTTCAGGCTACCGACACGTATACCTGGAAGGTATAGAAGAGGCATCCATCTTTGTTCATGTGGCTATTAGTGACATCTGTGGTAAGGTGGGTGCCTTCAGTGTAGAGTAATTAATTTTGCATGTGTAAACGCACTGACAGGATTTTGTATCACACCAGGGAAGCCCAGCAGGAAAGGGTCCAAGCTAACCTATTTGTCAAACTAGAATAAACTGCATTGCTGTGATTGTCAGAGTAGCCTGAGATCTTTCTAAACACACGATACAAAGGCAGATCATAAGGAATATTATAAAAAGAGATTCTTGCTGCACCGTTATGAGGGAGGTATAAGAGAAGATTATTTCATTGCAGCATATACACATAGCTACAATGAGTTTGCTTGTGCCCAATACATTAAGTGCACCTTACTGAAAAAATGCTTATACACCTGAGCCACTGAGTGCCTTCTGCCTGCAAAGCTTATTCTATGAAGGCCCTGTCTGCTTGAGACTTTTAATTTTAATAAAATTCTTAGGGATTATTTGCTTAGGGACTTTTCCATAAAAACACTTAAAGTGCAGGGGAAAGATGATCCCTGTAATCATTGTTGGTGCTTATTTTTCACTGTTTATCTGCTAAGAGTGGTGTGCTTGTTTCATATGCAGGAAAAATATAACTATCTGGATGCCATGTCTGAATTCATGTAACTCCTAAACTGAAAGTAAAGCTCCAACTTCAAACTTTTCCTAGGGCCAGCTGAAAATGGGATAACTTCTTTCTTCCAGTGCACTGGATTTAGTTACTTCTGTGGTATTAATTTAATTGACAGTCAGGTGACTAAGTCCTTTAGGGATCTGAGAATGAGTTTGTATCCAGGCACAATGGCAGATTGAGCTTTCAGTAGTAGCAAGCTGAAATATCAGCATCTTGACAGCAGAAGGCAGCATTGAATAGGTTGGGAATTCTAATTTCATTTTTTTGTGTTGCTGCTTATATTAGGAGAATTTTTAAAAAAAATTAAAAATGAAAGCAGCTTTTTGAACTGCTAGATTTTAAGTGAAACATTTATGGGATGGAACTAAGATAAGTACCAGGAAAGTTTTCATTGTGTACTTACAGGAGGATGGGCTGTTTATGAAAAGAATGTCGTGTTAGACATTTCAGTTAATGCCTGTAAAAGGAAGGAGAAGTTGAGCTGAGTTCCTGCATTTTTGTCTGTTGGCTAACCTGAAAGCCTTTGGGCAGGTATAGCTTCTTCCTGACATGACTAGGAGTCTTGTCTGAAACCCCTTGTGATGGCATTTATGAATCTATTTGAATTTAGCTCTAAGGAGAAAGAGAATTTTAAAGCTTTGGGTGAAAGAGAGTTGGCTGATGTTGGTCTGAGTAAGATAGAAAGCAGATGAGCAGTGTTTAATTTCTGAGTGTAGGGCCTGTCACAGATAGATGGCTAAAATTCAGGTTGTGATAAAAGGCCAGCTAATTCTAGTCTTCAGGGAAAAGTGATGGCAGGCTGAGCATTTCAATGATAAGATCTTTTCTGGCTATGTTTCTGGAGGAAACAGTTCAAGGAAACTGTATAGGGCATAAGTCATACCTGGTTTGGCCATGGGTAGGGATGAAGTTGTGTCACTGACCTTAGAGACACTTGCTGGATGCATGCATTGGCAGTGATTTAAATGGCTTTGAATTTTGTCTGAACTTTCTTGGAATTCTGATGTTCAGGTCCATGGCCTCTTTCTTGCATAGTCCTGGCAAACTGTCCAGGCTTGTAACAAGGATGACAGAGAGCTCAGTCCTGGGCATGAGGCCAATGAGAATTGAATTGGTCTGATTAGTGACCATGTCCCACCCCTATGTCTTTTAATGAAAACAGGCATCCATTTTCTGTATGAATCCAGCAGAGATGATGTTTAGCCTGACCAACTCAACTGACTGTTTTTGTGAATTCTTTTATATTCTGATCCTAGTCAAAATGGTGAAAAATAGGCAGATTCTATTCTTCCTGCCATTGCCAAGTGCATCCATGCTCCTCCCATTGTGTATTGCTTTCAGGTGTTGCTCTCTGTGCTGCTGTTTTGGTGCTGTTGTAAGGACAGCAAATATTTCACAATCTGTCATTGGAAGTCACAGTTTATAGCTTAGTATCCACTGGAAAACAGGATTTTTAGATAAAGACTGAGTCTGCCTGCCTTAATTACTGATAGGTTAAGTTCATCAGCTTACAAGTCACTGTTCTCGATCGCAGTGATTCAAGAAAGAAAGGATGTTCATGATCTTTGTGAATGTTTTCACCGAAGAATTTTTGCCTCAGCTCCTCCTTGGTATTTTTGGTTCCAGGAAACAATTTCTTACCTTCAAATTAATCTATTTCATTTGAAAGCATCATCTTTGTCAATCTTTCCTTTACCTAGCTTTTCATAATTATTTGCTCTTACTGGCTTTTTCATGAATAACTTGCTGGTGATAGTTATAATTTGCAGTAGAATGATATGCACATTTAAACTTTGGCAGCAGTTTTGGGGTTATTAGATTTTCTTAGTATGCTTTTTAAGCAAAGCTTTATGCACACTGAAAGACTCTTGCTGTATCATGCTGTCTCCTCCTTGTCCTTATCCACTAGCTTCCAGTCTTCAGTACTGATCTGGATTTTGAGTGCTTTTTTCACTTTTCATGTTCTCGATCTGTTATACATCCCTTGTTGCTTCTCGCTATCATTGCAGTCTCTTGATTTTTGTTGATGTTAAGGTGGTGGTGCTGTGCACTAAACTCATTAAAGCAAAAGGATTTAGAAGGGACATTTGTACATGGGTTTATTATTTATATTTCTTAATAAATCCATGGACAGTCCTACCTGTGAACACTACTAAAAACGTGAGAGAAAATATTACACACAACTCTTTCTCTTCTGGTCTCTCTGGATCACATTCTGCTGTTCTTGGTCAGGAGTTCTTTTGTGCATGTAGATTTATAAAATCAATGAAGGCTGCAGATAAAATACTTTGATACCCAACAAGGACAAGAATGGCAGAATATGAATCACAGTATATTCCCACACAGCTCCCAGCTGATTTTAAAGAACGGAGTGAACGGGACAACTTTAGTCTTATTATGAGCTCCTAGACTTCTTGGTTACTGGCTTACCTCAGCTAAAAGTGTTGTGCACTTCCATCTTAGTGGCAGCTGGAGTGGCATATATTTCAGACTTTTGTCAATGATGCTGCATTTTGTTTGCTAGAACTGAAGAACTGGAACTAGAAGCTGAATAAAGTTATAAGATTCAGCGGGTAGCTTATACTGATTCAATTTCATTGACTGCAGTGACATCATCTGTTTTCTTATGCTAATTTATTCATCTGTCCCATTGACTCGATGGCATTATACTGCTTTGTACCGGTAAATAGTTGAACCTTCACACTGAAAAAATACTGACTCCATTTTTCAGAAATAGTTTTATCTGTCTGTAAGCACAAGAAGAATTTTGTCGGCATTTACATTTGCTGGAGCACCTGGGAGTCCATAACATATCTGTCTGTTAGAAAATGTCTTCATAACTCTAGGCTAGAGCAGAATTGGAGACTGTTTCTGAAAATTAAGCCCAATGTTGCTTTTAAGTAGGAATTACTGGAAGAATTGTCATTAGAAAAAACACATTTTTTTTCTGCTATAATTAGTATATTCTTGGACAATAATTTTAGCATTTTTCCCCTTTTCCAAGTAGCTGTAAAATATTTCAGTATTTTGTTTAGAAATCCATGTAAATATCTTCAAATTTGCCTGTTGTCGCTTTGTGGCCTCATGCTGTCTCTTTCTTCCAGTAATAAAAAAAAATCTAAAAGCCAATTTTCAGTCAATAGAGATCTGTTAAAACTAGAATTATTTCTCTGTTTCCTGCTCTTAATCCTGGGCAGAAAAGCAAACACAGATATCAGTCTGGTTTTACCTAGCCTTTATTAATCCAAATATTCTATTGCAAGCATTAACATTTTGGGGCTTTTTTCTAGATATAGATATTCTGTCCTCTCCAGTGACTTGAAATTGCAAAAGCAGAATCTTAGGTTTTTTTCACCTTAACTTCTATTTAGCTGAAATCTCTTTATAGATTGTATTGTTTCCTGAAGACGCTCTTCTTTGTTTCTGTCTCTTCTGTAGTCCATTTGTGTGTTGTGGAATTTCTCATGTTTTTCTAGATGTGTGTATCTCTGAGATCCTCTCTCACTGTTGTGTGTCTTACTTGCCTTTTTACTGTCTGTTTGTGATTTCAGTGGGCTTCTCTATGTCAAAAAGGTCTACTTTTAGAAGCAGAGCATTTTTAGACGCCTTAAAGGTACCCCCTCCTATCACAGGGAGGCGTAGTGACCACCATACACCTGCATGCCTCTAACTGGTTACTTCATTAACATCAATGTTTCCTTATTAGCATTTTGAAATGCTTCAACTCATATAACATGGACTGTGACATTTGACTCGGTCAGTTCTGTCGGGTATTTGATCAGCCAGAGAGCCCTCCATTTATGAAGCAGATCCAGGATAAAAGTCCTTCTATACCTTCCTTTTCTTTCTTCCTTGAGTCCCTTACTGTCTTTTCTCTGATATGCTGTAATTGAAAATACTTCCTCCACCTGAAAAGAACGTACAACACTGAACTGTTTGCTAAGTTGTGAGAAAGCCTCTTCTGCTGATTTGTAAGTCTTTGAAGTGTTTGAATTTGTAAGATTGAAGAATGAAGTAGCCCTTATGGTTTGTAAAAGCTGGAGTAGAGGCTGAAAGCAGGCATTCCGGATCTCCTTCTAACTGGCTCTCTCTTTTAACCTTTTTTGTAAGGTTAACCAAATTTGTAGTTGATATGGGTTCTTGAATCAGTCCATTGAGTCAAGCAATAATGGCTAGCTTAAGAAAGGTGCACCAAATAAACTAGAATGATACCTGGGGCCCTTCACTGCTCATCCTCCATTTCGTCAGTGGTTTTCTTTCTTTTATTTTGATTAGGTATTATTTGTGTGTGCGTGTGTGTGTGCGCACGCGTGTGTGTGTGAGAGAGAGAAAGAGAAATTGTTTTTCCATGTTTTGCAATTATTTCTATTGCATGATTTTATGTTAATAAATCTATGTACTTGCCAGCTTGTCTCAGTTGGACCAGGATGTTTTTTTCCTTCACTCCTTAACAAATGCATAACCTGGTTTTGAAGCTTTCTAGTGAAAGTTAATCCAGAATGATCCAAGCAGATTATTCAATAGCCTGTCTCTCACAGAAATTTTATTAATATTTAACCTGCATTTTCTCTGCCTTTCATTATTTGCACTGTTACATCAACTAGTAGGAAAATTAATCCCTACCTTCTTTATCGTACCCTGTACATATTTTTAAAGGCTGTTTTAGTTCTCTTTTTAGTCATTTCTTGCTCACACTCGATCATGGCATGTGGAAAACTAAGCTTCAGTCAGAGCCTGAAATAATATTCTGAATGCTTTCCTTGGGCTTCCTATCAGACCAATAAGCTGTCATTCCATATACCAGATTGCTCAGGACCCTTCTGAATAAAAATAGCTTTCAACCTGGGCTGACTGTACAGTGCAAATAATTTCAATCCATGAAGTTCTACAAAGCAAAAAATGAAATGTATGGGCATGTGGTCAAATATTTGGGGGTGAAAGATAAACCACTGTAATTTAAATGAGACATTTCTTTGGCATTATATGGCACTGCAGAAATGTGACCTCACATGTGACATCACAGGGTAAAGGAATTGAACTGCCAGCAGGACGCCAACAAGCACTGATGTTGATCAAATTTATCATGGATTTCTTACAATGTATTTCAATCATAGGATTGTATGCTTTGGAGAGTATTTTCATTCATTCATTATGCTCAAGGTAGGGAAGAGAATTACAGCTACTAAAGAGAGTCTGATCTAATTGGGACATAGAACAAAGGAGGAGAAGCAGATCAGAAGTGGAACACCTTTTTCTCTGCTTTATGTGACATATGTATAGGAGGCTGTACACTCAAAGTAAAACAAGCCTACTCCTTATTATACAACAGCTTATTGCTTTAAAAGTTGGCGAGTACACCTGGAATGTTTACAGGAATGCTGAAACTCAGTTTCACTGAAATGTTAAACAACTGTATGATGGTGGGGAACTGCTGACAGTAATTCTGTGTATTTAATACTTCAGTAAGTATATACTTCAGTACATAAAGTACTGTGTTATCATCTTTACTAACTTTGCTTGTTTATAGTATGCTTGTTCAGTGATGAAAACATACATGGCGGTCTCTGGATAAGTGCTGGAAGTGATGAAGTGTAGGAAATGATCAAAATGTAATCACACAGGTAGAAAGAGAAATGCTTAGAGATCATTTGTCACGTATACAGTTAAACTGCTATTCCTGATAGGATTCATTCAGCTGAAGTGCTGATCACCTTTATACTGGAAAACAAAATATGGTACTCTTGTGTCCACTGTGTATTCCCCAAAAATTCCTAAGGAATGTAAAGCTCCATTTGAACATCACATTTGTTATCTGTATTGTTTAAGTCAAGAATAATCTTTAGCTTGAAAGGCCACTGTCATTTAAAATTCATGTTGCATGACAGGTAAAACTAAAATGATTTTAAAATATCTTTTCTAAATTGCCTCCATTTTTATAGCTTGGAGTGTTTTGGTGGGGGGGAGGGAGGAGGGCACACGTGTTTTCAGTTTCTTCCCCTCATTTACCCTGAGTGTTCTATTTTGTTCCAGAGCTGGGCCCTTTGGTGCATGCTACAAATTTCTTGTGCAAAGTGTGAGTGCTAGTCACTATCTCCAGTTTAAGAGACAGGAAGGATTAGATTTGACGGTATCTGATGTCCAGCTCTGCACAGCTATAACTTCCTGCACAAGCCAGAGAATTCAGCTCTGTGTTTCTAAATTAATTTAATTCTTCAGCAATTCTAATTGGCCCAATTCTAATGTGTCCACGTCTCCGAAATTGCAGGTGATTTATTTTATTGAAAACATGTAGTGACCATTTAAGACAACACTTGAGTTGTAGTATTTTGTTGCGTTATTTGTATTATGGTACGATTCAAAGGCATAAGCCTCGTTCAAGATTTCCTAGTAGAGTGCAATTTGCTAAAATGTGAGTTCACAATGCAGTAGCTAGGTTGCACCAGTTCCTCTGTGGCCATTCTTAGGGATCGTTTACACCACACACTTTAAGTGTGAGTGCTTTAAATGCCTGGATTAGAAAGTTCATCTCTGTATTCTACCTATACAGTCAACGGCAATCCCTTCAGACCTATTTTCATTGTTCCAAATTGCCCTCTGGAGAAGTATCGTTATTGTAGCTGAATACTTTTGGAGTCCAGGTAGTAAGCTGATTTCCCATGCCTCCTCTGGGTTCTGCTATGTATCCATAAGACGAGACTGTTGGGGCAGGATTGTGTTGGAAAACTGACCCATACCTCACAGGGTTTTGTGTCTTAAAACAGAAAGCTGTATTGCTAGAAAGAACTTACTTGAACTGTAGTTGTAAGAGTCCGAAATCTGTGATATTATGAATATCCCAAGCTTTATTGCTTTTAGTACACTTTGAAAAACTCTTCACCTTTCAGAATTAGATCCTTATAGGCCGAAATATTTCCCTTTTTATTTTTACAGTATCTAATGCTTGTGTTTTCCTTGTAAGTAGCTATGTGCTGGTAAGGAAAAGATGACAAATACAGGGATAAGCCTGGGGGAAAATTTTATCTAAAACCATAGTTCAGCAAAAAACAGATGTGAAATTTTGCAAAACTGTTGTTACTGATTTTTTTTTCCTTTTTTAATCTCTGTTCTATTTTCGGTTTAGTTCTCATGCTGATGGTAGTAATATGGCAGGAGACCCTGTGTGCATGTGCGGCCCAAAGGAAGAGGCTTGCATTTTATATTAAGGATTTTTTAAATTATTTTCTAGGTCAAACAAACATTGGGTCTAAAAGGCCTGTTTCTCAGAAATCCAAAACAGGCATCTCTGGACAGTCATGCTGCTGGTCAGCTCCATCGCAAACATTCCTTTAGTGGCCACATCTTGAGACGCACAGCAAGTGCACCTACCAAAAGCCAGAAGAAGAACAAGAAAGGCTTTCCAGAAATTGCTTTTGACACCAAAGACAACAGCTCTGAAGGGGCCAGTGAAGACCACGAAGTGGAAGACACCTCACAGCCTCGCTTTGAGCAAATGCCAGAAAGTGCCTGTCTGTCACCAGCTCCCAGAGATGGTGCCAATGGGGAGGTACATGGCAAAGGGTTGAAAGGTAAGGCCCATTGTTCTGGCAAAGGTAAAAGCCAAAGTTGTGTTCGAGGGGGTGCTGCTTTCAGTGAACCCATACGGAGGTCCAACAGGGTCCGTCTGCGGGAGCACCAGAGTGAGAAGCAGAGTATCTTTGCACGCTGCGCCATCAACGGCTCTGGTAGGATTGGAGTGGCCACCAATTGCATGAAATGCATGATTGGTTCCAAAGAAAGCCCAGATCTAGAATGCAAGTGGAGTGACCATCCTACCAGGCCTATTGCTAAAGATATGCTTCATCATGATCAGTATAGCAGTATAACTGGAGAAGAGAGGTTAGAACTAAAAAACTGGGGTATTAAAGATCAGCCAAGGCCACAATCAGATTTGCAGTCTTGCAGCAGCTCTGGAGCTGCCAGTGACCTAATAACGAGCAGCCAGTCTTTGGTGACCTCAGGGAAGAAAATTGCTGAATCCAAATGTCATGGAATTAAGGCTCATTCCCGGCAGCGGTGGCAGTGCCAATCAGGTGGCAAGTATGGAAGCACTGTTAACTTGGTTGCAGCCAGCAGTGGCTCCATATCCTCCAATTCCAGCAGTCTAGAAAGCCTTGGAAGCCCAGAATTCCCCAAGCGCTGGTCTGAAACTTCTCGAAGGCAAGTGGGCACCCTACAGCGGGAAATGAATGCCTTGTTCATTCAAAAATTGGAGGAAATTCGAAGTAAATCCCCTATATTCTTTACTGGTAAGAACAGACTTTCTTCACCCTTCTCTACCTTAGCTTGCATCATTGCCTCACCTTCCATGTGTCATCTCTCTTTAGAAGCTTCTGTGTGTTCTTTTGGTATCAAGAGCTCTTTTTTATTTTTTTTTTTTTTCTGGCAATGAAAGAAAAACATTTGTGCATAAGCAGATTTTTTTCTGGATGTGTCTAGTTTAGATGAGTCCTTTCCATGCCTAGCCAACCATCTCCAGTAGTAAAGCTGTCAATAGTGCATGAATGTTTGGATTGTTTGTTGAAGGTTTTTTGTTTCCTTGTTTTTTAGTGAATATGGTATGATACTAAGTAAATTCTAAGATCTAAACCAGAGCATTAATTAGAGATTGGATGTGGGAAAACCATGTTAACAAACAACATTTATCAGTATTTATATTTCACTGAGATATAACCACAACAGAACTGAAATCGAGTGTGCACTCTGCTAACAGTCAAACCAGTCGCTTCATCAGAGAACTTTGCCATTTAGCGTTTAAGTTACTGACATCAGTTCAGGAATTACTGGATGGAATTCTCTGGTCTGGCTTATTCAAGAGATCACGCTTTGTGAACATAGCAGACCATTTTGGTCTTAAATATATAAATCCCCAGTCATGCATTGTGATTTGACTATGACCTGAGGGCACAGTTACATAATCTAAATCAAGCAAGGTATGCAATCTAATGTTACTTGACATCAGCCAGGCTCTGCACACTGTTAACGTTTCCCAATTGCAAAGTAATATATGTCCATTTAAAGGAAGGCTGCTTAAGCTAAAACATTCTATTTTACAGTTGTTTCAGGCTAGCAGTATGCATGCGGTCACCTGGATCATGTGACTGTATCTTTACTCATGAACTGTATATTTGCAAATATGGAAAATAGGAACTTCTTATAGCTAGTCCTTTTTATAATATTTGAAAATTACATGTTGGACAGAGGAGGTCACAGTATATATTCTGATATGGAACCTAGCTAGTTTTATTCCTGATTTGGGGGGCAGGAGGGATGTTGCATTTAACTACATTTTCTCTGTTTTGTAGAACAGTGAAGAGGGAGTGAAGAAATACAGCTTGTGTCTGTGACTGTAATAGCTTCTCTTCAAATTCTCCCCCTCCCCCTTTAGTTGTCTAGGGAATTTGGACATTGATGATTACATTTTCAGAAACACTCAAGTCACTTCAGTGCTTCTGAAGATGTAATCCCTTTTTTAGTATTTGATTCTGACTGCCCAATACAGAAATATAAAACATACTACATACTGAATTGATTTGATCTTATTGGATGTCTGCAATTCCTCTTTATTTCACTTTTTAAATCTTTTTTTTTTTAAACATCCTTTTCTCAATATCTGCTTTGAGCTTTCAGGAAAACACCAGGGTAAGGGGAGGAGGAGGAAGAATTTTGCCAATTCCCATGACTTGAATTAAACCAAAGCAGCAGAACCCTTCCTGCGCTTAGATCATTGGCATTAGGCTTTTCATAAGCTCCGAGTATTGTGACATATGGACGCATTTCCCATTATTAGTGCCAGGTCCCCTGCCAGCCCTCTAAGTCACTAAATAAATATTGTGATATGCTTGAAATTTGATTAGATCCATCTGACTTCTCAAGCATGAAATCAGCAAACCTTAAAAATAGTGAAACAATCACTTGGACTGGATACTGATGATCCCAGTGACAAACACTGTGTTTGCACAAACAGCATGCTTTCCTCATCCACCTGCTATTTTAGTGCCTTAGGCCAAAGACACCAAGGAAACCAATAATGTTAGCCTAATAGGGATGCATTTCATAATTAACATTCCATTGAAAGAAAGTGCCAGAATGATGAGACAGGAAACTATAGCCTCTGGTTTGTTGCCTTTATGGCAACAGCATTACAGCTTCCAGTATTTTGCCTTGTAAGTGTGCCTTAGTCTATACCGATGCCCTAGCCTGGATGGGGACAAGGAGAATTCATTAGTCTGATCAGCTCTGAATTCCTCCAGATACTCATACAGGTGTTGAAAAGGCTGCTATTATGTGAATGGTGGATTTTGCTTATGTGCACATATGCCTTCAACAATCAAGATGCTTTCTTCCCTTTTAACACTCCAGCTAATGAAATATAGGCCACTAAATAGCTGTCTCCGTTTTCTGTCAGTAGACTGGTTTGGAAATACTGGTGGTGAAAGGCAGGGCCAAGTATGCTTTCAGCATATTTTTTGTAATGTAGATGAATATCCAAGGCATTAGAAAAGGGATGTGGAGAAAAGGAGGGTAGCTTCCTTCCCCCAGTCCTGTGGAGTGTATTGCTTCTCTATTATTACAGCTGTGGGGTTATGCAAGAAGGTAGTCACCCAGGAAAACAAACAAACAAGAAAACGTATGAATATTTGATTCTGAAGCAATACAGTCTGTGGAAGGTTTGTCATTAATTTCAGGGGAGGAAGAATTTTACCTGAGAGCAAAGGAGCTAAAAAAGAGGAAGTGATGCTATTATGGATACTTAATCCTTTTAGTAGTCAGTAAGACTGATTCTGATTTGTCCAGCTGGCTAAAGCTTTTGCTTTCACACAGTAAGTCACCAGGCTGGTCTTACTGTGGTTACTAGTCCTTTAGGTGAATGTGCACTATCAGTTTCTATAACAAGTATCTCTTCAAGGGAAGCAGATATATTTATGCCCAGTATGACTTATGAATGTGCCATCTCTTTCATGGGATTTCTGTTTTGTCTTGTTTGGGTGATACAGTTTTATGCTGCAGTAATGCCTTGTGAACTCCAGTGATGATGGATATATTTCAGACAGTTTATTTGTGGGCAGCTTGAATTATAGCTTTTGTACCAATTTCTGTGTGGCAGATGGGGAGAAAACCATTGGTATTTTCAAACTAATGTTATGAAAATTTTACTGAAAATTAGCAAAAGGTGTCTTTTATTTTTCTAATTCTATGACAAAATAAATGGACTTAATGGAATCCATAAAAGGATTCATATTGAGTGCGCTGTTTGGTTGAATAAATACATAAATTCCTAGGATCCTACAAGAAATGTGCTACTACTTCTGTCTGTTTCCCTTCCCCCCTCCCCATTAATTTATCCTGTTATCTGCACCTGCCTTCCCTACATTAACTGGAATTTTTCCTCTGTTCTGTCCTATTATTCTACATGCACACTCTCTCTCTCTAGTTAAGAACTGAAAGGACAAGCAAGTAAAAGGTAACTGTCTACTGACCGTCACTGATTCAAGCACCTTGTTGCCTGTATGCCTTTTTGTTTGTTTGTTTCCTGGCTTCTTACAGTTATCTGCTCCTATATTCTTGAGGCTGTTGTCTGGCTTCTTTGTGGTGCTTTGCTAGATCTTGAAGCATGTTTGCATTGTGGTTTAGAGGTGTGGAAAGCAGTCCTTTTGGCATGATTGCTTTGTGTCTTAGGATACATGGTACAAACATTGCAGCTGGAGTGTCCTTTTGGCAGCTGTACTGACTCTTCAGGAAGATACTGACAGCCTGGTATTCATGGAGTGTGCCTCTGTGTATAGTTTTTGAAAGATAAATAACAAACTTTTTTAGGAAAATAAAGTTACTCTATTAAAAGTTTAAATGTAATCCACTTCAGAAGTCCTATGCTGCTTCTCTTCTGCATAACTGATAATTGGAATCACATATGTTTTTTGAGCAGTGATGTTCTGATTATGCATGTTCTGATAATGATCTGATACGCTGCCATTTTTGAGTGATGGAAGGAAAAAAGCAGTTCAAGTGGTGCTGGATGGTAGAGGAGGAAAAGTTCTGAGAAGGGATACAAGGAGACTAAGAAATTGACTTTGAGTATGCACAATCAAGAAAACAATACATTACTAGTAATCATCGACTGAGGTTTTTCATAGCAACACAGCTGTTGGATAGCTGAAACTGAAGGAGCAAAAATTTTTCTGCCTGTATTGGCACTTGAAATCATAAAAGTTATTTAAAAACCATGATTGATATTTCCACTGCTACTTTAAAAACAAAAAGATACTATGTAAAGAATAAATCTTCAGCTAAACTGCATTTGGTAATAACTTATTAACCTTTTATCTCTGTTTTTCTTGTTTGTTTCTTTTTCCTGTCTCCTTCGTTTCTCCCAATTAGATATCTGCCAGCTCTCAGTACAGAGGTCAGTCACTTCTTTATGCAGTCTAGAAACAATCACTGAAGAGCCCAGTATTGCCAATGAAAACCAGCATGCCAGCATCTTCTTCCCTCTACCCATTGCTCCGTACAGTGATTCTGAAGAAGGGTCTGTATCTGATCGTTCCACTGAATCTCAATCAGAAGAAAGTGGCCCATCCAATCAGCCCAAAGAACCTCTACACACTAAAGAACAAAGAACAAATGTGGCTGCAGAAGACCAAGTGCAGGTAACCACAGCAACAGCTGACAGAAGTATATTAGTCCAAGAGGATGAGGGAACAGGTATGGCAAGATGTCTCAAAGAAGAAAACGGTTGGACACAGGCATACAGTAATGCCGGAGATCAGTTTAGCTTAGCAGTGCATCCTCAACAAGCCTGGCTGGTAGTGGCAGTGGGTAAGACTGCTGACCAAGCTGCTGAGAACTGCCAGAAGCAAAATGACCAACCAGGTCAGGTATTAACAGACATGAAAAGCATCATTGAATCCAAAGGCCAAAAGCTTGGTGCAGCAGGTGTCCCTCTGCAGCATAACAATGTGATTAACAGCACACAGCTAGCTTTGCCTCCATGTGCTTTCCAGAAAGCCCAGGCTGCACAGGCTTCAACTGTTTCTGTTTCTCAAACCAGCTCTTATTTGATAGTAAGGAAGTCAAAGACTGCAGGTCACAAGATGTCAGACTCCTCAGCCTTAATAAAAAATCCAAGTAGCCTGTCTCCAGCAGCAGAAGTATATTTTGATGCCACTGTTAATGACCGGATCTGGAGCAAGCTAGATTGTAGCAATCACCGTGACAGCATGTCTTCCTCTTCCAGCATGTCCTCCAATGACACTGTGATAGATCTCTCTCTACCCAATCTAGCTCGCAAAAGCCTCCCAGATCTTGGCATCCGTCATGAAAATTTTGAGCCCCTTGCTGTTAAAAAGGGTATGCGCCCACGATCTGCTACAGCATCAGGTAATGAGATGCCAGTGGTGAGCAAGAGCAAATCCAATCCTAATCTGAGGTCTGGCCAGCTGCCTGTGGATGAATTATGCCCCCGGCCTCTTGCCAGGAGTTCTCAAGATGCATTCTCATCCATCCCTAGAAGGCATACCTGGAGCAGGCTGTACATGGAAAGCCTCAGACAATCTTCTCTCAAATCTAAAGCGCAAGATAAGGTTGGGAATAGCCAGGCAAAATCCAAAAGTCTTGGAGACCTTACCTCTGATGATATCATATGCACTTTTGAAAGCAAATACCGGAGCATCAGCAAGAGTTTTGTCACTCGATCAATGCGGGAGCAGCGCCGCTCCTCAGGTCTGAGACCCTCAGTCAAATCCCAGGATGAGTTGACTGAGCAGCTGAAGAAGCTGACAGCCTTTCAGCAGGAAAACGATATCACTTCCCCCACCAATCTTGATCCAACTGAATCTGAAGAAGAAGGGGAGAGCTTGGGACTCCTTCGCAGATCTTCATCTCGGAGTCAGAGTAGGGTACGGTACATTGCCAACAGGGCCAAACAAGCTCAGGAGAGACAGCGGTTGCAAAGCCTAGGCCAGCTTGGTGGGAGCCCCATTGAGGAGAGAGGAAATCCAGAGGGAGCCTGCAGTGTTGTAAAAGGAGTTTGTATGGATGTAGCTTCTCCTACTGTGTTTACATCCCAGCCTAAGAACCAGACTGATTATAACACTGACACGGAGGTCTTTTTTATGCTGAAATTGTAATTCTGGGAAGCACTGAATAAGCTGATGTTTACATTCTGGTCAAGACAAAATGTAGTTACCTAACAGGCCCAGAATGTCCCATATAGCATAATGCTTTCTGGTCCTCCTTTGATGGTAAAGGTACTTAAGATCGTGACTCCAAAAGAATAGATTAATGTTTTAGACTTGTCAACAGTCTGTGGAATTAGAACAACCAAATGAAATCAAAGGCTTGTATTTTTATAGTCTTAATGATCTGATATCTTTTTTTTTTTTTTAATTACATTTTTCCAGCCTCCAATCTGGCCTCCATTGTCTGTGACCACTGCTTTGTGCTCGCAATTTACATGGTGCAAAACTCACATTCTTTACTAATTTCAATGAATGATTCCCATAGTAAGTAAACATCTTTGTGATGTTAACAACTAAGGTAAATCTTGCTGGAGTTAAAATCATGTCCCCTGTTCTGTTTTATTTTTTGGAAGAATGTGAGGCATCTGAGAGTGTCCTCTTTGGGAGACAGTCAAAATTGCAGTGTAATTGCTTCCTGAATTAATAATATATAAATGAAAGTAGGTAAAGTCCATCTTCTATCTTGGACCTGTTTATTTCAGTGAGACTCCACATTGCCTCACTCTTTGAAGAAGAAAGCTCTCACCATGTTCCAAAACAATGATTTTTTTAAAATCAAATTTGTTTATATTTATAAATATGCATATATATGTGTGTGTATGCATGTATATATGTCTGCACATACAGGTACTTAAAATGAACTGTGACTGCTTCTTGTTTCAAAACCTAATCTGTGGAAAGGAGCTAAGAGAGAGAAGGGAATTAATAAAACAGACAGGAAATATCTTCTGACTTCAACTCCAAAATGGCTAAGAAGTATGCTAGTTTTTCCTTTAAAACAGAACCACCCCTTCTTTATGGTATTTTAACAATGCTGTTGTACATAGCACCTTTTGGATGAATTGTACTTTTTCTGTATTGCACTGCCATACAAAATTTTCAGTGATATGTTTTAAAAAAAAATTTAGTTTTTTAGATGAACATATTTAGAATTAAGTACCAACCTAAATATTTTTCCTCCCCATTTTTCACCTTTTTATTTTTGGTTTTCCCCACTTCCAGAATTATAATGTCATTTATTATAGATGCACATTTTATCAATGATGGAGAAGAATGTTTACTACGATGAATTTTAAAGAGAAACAGAGGTTTAATTTTATTTTCAGGATGCATAGAGTCCCTCCTGAGAGGATATTTTGCTTTCGTTTATAATAATTCTTCTGTGTATAGTGCAAAACGTATAAATCTGTTTGTAAAACCACCTGACACTGCTAAAATAAACATATTTAACCTTCCAGCTGTTGACTGTTTAGCTGTAACATAACACTTTTTTCATGCTGTCTAGAAGTTTGTGGTATGCAAACATGGTTAATTCTATCCCTTCTTGTTTTAAAATTTCATTAGCGGGTAACATTGAATTTTACCCTTTCTCAGAGTAGTAGCCATTTCGGATCCTGCTCAAATTTTCACAGGTCCACCAAAACATGGGTAGAGACTGGCGTCCTACTGTCATGTGATGAACTGCACATGGATAGTTTTGAAGTGGTGCCTTTGTGTGGCAGGGCAAGTGACAGCCCTAGATGAAAATTCTTGGGGGATCCATATAAATTAGTAGCAGAACAGATGCCTAATCCATTCTGTTACAGCCAAAGCAGTGAACATTGTAGAGAACAAGACAAAGGTAAACTGTACACTTTTCCAAGTAAGATGGCCCTACTTCATGACTGAAGTTGTTTAAAGTCTTGCTGAAAATACTGCAGCAAAAATTTGCTCTTGACTGGTCTCATTCAAAAATGTAGTTTCTTCTCTTTCTGTCCCTGCAAAGTGCGCAGCGAAAGTGTGTGTTGCTTAGTGCATACTCTCCTCTGGAAAGCTTACTTGTGGATTGCAGGGCCTGAAAGGCATTCTTGGCTTCTCACGTTAGTATCATTTGGCCACAAGCATTTCAGTCCTGAAATATTGAAATATCAGGCTAATTATAGCTAATGATTGATCCTGACATAGCAATAGGGACTGGGGTGGAGGCTTAATTTTTCCAATTAAATCTTTTTAAATGATCTTCAGTGTGTTTTGTCTAAAAGTACTGTTCAGTTTTCCATCCTGGTTCTGATCTCTGCTGCTTTTTTTCATAATTTCGATGAGAGGCCCTTGAGGTTTGTGAAAAAAGGTTTGGAATGTGCACTGAAGTAACCCTACAATATTTTTGGAATCTCTGAAGAAAAAAAAGGTAGATCAGCAAAGCAGAATGTGTGATCTGCCAAGACCAGTCTTGCATTGTGTCTAACACAAATAAAATTTCATTAACATTCTCTAGACACAAAGTCAGTCTGTAACATGTTAGTTTTGGGCTGCAGGGAGTTGCAGCTTTTTTATCCCTAAAGCTAGAAAGCACATGCAACTTGACACCTTTCTAAAGTTAGGGGCTTATTTTAAGCTTTTTGTGTCAAATCAGTGTGTGAAAGGGCTGATGATGTTTAAAAGACTTATTTGTCTCCTTTGAAAAGACCAAGTTTCATAATCATATAATTTTTCAAGTGATTCAGCAGTACTCATTAAATTAATGCATCTCACAGAAGGAAGTATCATGCAGCACTTAACATTTATCTGTGTTCACATTTTTGAAAATAGTGCGTGGATTTAACTTACTATGGTACACAGAAATTTTGTCCTCCTGCTTACAAGTTAAAGAAACTGCCTTGACAACTTGTTTTGTTTCACCACATAAGACCTTTAATGATGTGTCCGTTTATTCATCTGAATGGAATTTATTTCATGGTGCCTACACTGTCAAATAGCAGAAGTCTAATAAGCAGTTCTGCTCTTCATTCATCCAGTCTTGTTGGGGGAAGAGGGACATTGTTTATTCAGATGTGATCAGCATGCAGGGTGTTGTCTAAAATGGTAAGGAAAGCAAGAAGATTGTCAGTAAGAGAAGTGGTAGTCATGGTTCCTAGCAGCACGGATTTTCATTTTATAGTTGCCTCTCTACTCTTATTCTCTTGAAAATCCTCTGTATCATCCATACATCGATAGCCAAGGTGAAAAAACAGATCCCTTCCCCCCCACCTGAAATCGCAGACTGATACAACAAACATGCAAGTTGAGGGTAAAACCACAGTGCTCAGTGCATGCCAACTGCCGAGCTAGTAACTTTCACTTTGCAGTAATCACTGGTTGCTATATAGTAGCTGCAAATGTTTAGCGTAACTGTACTCCTCTAGTACAATACTCAGGGATTCAAGGGAGGGAGGCACCCAAATTTAGACCAGAAGCACTTGCAAACACTGCACAAGCATTGGTCTATTGTGCTCCATTCAGGATGTCATGCAACAGAACAAGAGCCTGGCTGCAGATGTGAGGAAAACATATGGCAGAAATGCAACTACGGTAGGAGTTCAGAGAAAGGAGCAATGAGGGCAGTTGAAGCATTCTTCCAAGAAGATCAGTAATCGAGTAAAAAGTTACTGAGGTATTTAAAAGTTTTCTTTGACTCTGAAGAATGATACAATAATTTCATTCTCTTTCCAGTCTTACGCTATTTAATTTACAAATGTGAAGATTCATTCTGATCTGTGATATCACAATCAGATTCTCAACAGCATACATATTTCAGGGTGTTGTTTTTCTTCAAAAAATCCCCCAAAACATTAAACAAAGTTGTCATTGCAACTGTGTTTTTAATAATGTTTTCTGTTCCTGGGGCATGAACTGGAACAATGGTGGATGTCTGATAGTCTCAAAATGATAGCTGAAAGAGGATTAGAGTGAAAGGCAGCACAGGTAGCGAGGTTCTACAAACTCATGAGAACGCTTCTTTGGCTATATCTTATCCAAAGCTATAGGTAATAATAATTCAGTGAAATTTGCATAATAAGCATGGCTTGCTCCTGTAAGGTGTTTAACACCTAGGCATTTGGTCCTCATAAACCTGTTTGGTGGGGAGCAATAATCATCAATTAAATCCATAATGCTGCCTACAGAAAGCCAATCTGGTATCTATTCTTACTGGCTTGTATAGAAGCAGCAAATATCTTCCTTTGTCCTGAGTTCTTCCTGTGAGGACTCAGACTCATGTGCCATCTGTTTTTCAGATAGTTAGACTGTAAGATTAGGAGACTGAGGTTTCCAAAGTACAAGCAATCTATTACACATGGTTGGACTTGGGATTTATGGTCTATATTCCTCCAACTTAGTGCTTAAGAACACTGATGGTACTCAACTGTATCTTTAAAAACTGATTTTGCCAGTGCTGAGATACTTTCAGTTGCCAATAGACGAACTTAGTACTTGATTAGCCTTCATTAGCTGATAGCTGTGAAAAATTGCGTACATAATATGCATCTTATTAAAGCCTAGAAAATATTAATGAAAAACAGCTGTAAACCTCAGCTGATCAGACTGATTTTTTTTTTTTTTTTTTTTTTACTAACCTCCCCTGCATGCAATCCTTTACCAGAATCTCTAGAATATACCTATCCTGTAAGAATGTGGAAAAACAAGTCACATTCAAACTACTAAAGATAGCACCTAGAAATGAACCTATGAACAGATCCAAGTGTCCTCAAGAAGTCCAAGGTGAATGGATCTTTCATGATTCTTTTTGATTTGGTCCTGTAGAGAGAGCAGAATTATCTTTCTACAGTTCTCCTACTTATAATATATCTTAGTATCTTGTCATTATTTATATTGGAAGAATGATTTACACCATGCTCTGAAGCGTATTAGAAGTGATCTAACAACTCTCCTTAATTGCAGCAAGCTTTGGGTTAAACTCTTGAACTCTGTTAAGGCAGGCATCACCATATGCAGTCTTCAAAGCATTTTTTATTGGCATATGAGCAATTTTTGACTCTGCAGAAGACAAGCTGTGTTAATGTTTAATACTGATTTACTCAGCAGATACAGGAAAAGTTTCGGGAAGGAGATGAAGCTGTTCAAGTTGTTGGGGAATTTTCCATCTTGAATTGTGGTTAAAGTCAAGTGGGGAGTAAAGTTCTGTTACTTATTTGTGTGTGGGTATGTTCTATGTCCACCTCAGAATGAGCTGTAATAGTTTGCTCTGTGCTGAGTTCCTGTGAAGGCACTGCTTTGTTATTACAGTGCCTTAATGTGTATATTTATAAATGACCTGACCCAACAGAATCAGCCATCTCTCAGGGTTGTATTTCAGCTCACTTTTGAAGTGAAACTAGTAAATGCAAGGGAGATGGGGACAAAAATTTCATTTAATTCTGTGCCTATTTATTAAAGAGGTCTGTACAAACTAGACCAGGGATTTAATGGTTTGCCTTGAAGCTCAGGCCTTCCTTCAGCCCACTAAGCACTGTGAGAAATCCTGGAATGATTTTGTGAGATTGAGCTGGTATTTGATTAATATGTGCCAGTTCTTGGGTGTGGGATTTCTCCCCCCGCCTCTTTTTTTTTTTTTTGGTTTTTTTTTTTTTTTTTTTTTGGTGTTACAGTCATCAGTGAATCCTACAGCCATCTTCTGAGACAATCACAGAGTAGAGAAAGTCTCTTCCTTAAGTAGCTTATAGTATCAATAGACAGGAGAGAGGATCATAGGCAGATAAGACAGTGCTATAGAAAGAGGACTTTTACAAAACCACAAGTAGGTCAATAATAGAATTCAAATTTTTCTGAGTCTCAATGTAAGTATTCAGCTGCTGAACTAATTTGCTTCCATACATTGTCTTCTGGCTGCAAGTGCCCTCCTCCTCTCTTTTCCAAAACCCAAGGTGCCCTTAGAGTCTGCAGTACTAGCTGGCATGTACTTTCTGCAGGAGCCCCTGGCTCCTCCCTCTCTTTTATCTTTATAATAGTGTGAATGCCTGTGAACATTCACTCTTCCAGCAGTTTCATTGTGCCTGTTCTTCGAGTGTCTTCTGCTGGTACCCAGTCCAAACTAGGAGAGGCTAAAGGAGTTGCTGTAAGTGAGATGCTGCCTTGAATCATTGTTGTTCTTGTTCTAGATGACCAGGATTAAATCCTGTGTGCAACAAGCTGTCTCCTTCCTGGTTGATGGCTGTTCTTCTTTTCCACTGCTCTGTTTAATACTGATGCCTTCGTTCAGCACTGCATGCAGAAAACTGGTTGAGGAGCAGTATTAACAGGTCTTTTTGGTTTACATTTTGAAAGAGCTTCAAGAGTGAGAGACCTGGTTCTAGCAAAGTAACTTTTTAAATCCTTAGTTTGTTTTGCTGGAAAGCCAACATGAGAAAATTTTCTAGTATTTCCTTGGGGAGATGATGAATGGGGATTGCAATGATTAATTCAAGCAGTAGCTGCGGAACTCTTTGCACACTGCAAGGCACTGCCCTCCACCCCCATTATTCTCTCTTTAACTGGTTCTGTTTATCTTTAAATGATTCTAAGACTAAATTAGAGTTAGGGAAGTGTATTTGCCTTTGCAAAATTTCTTTTTTTCACATATTATTTAGGCTCTATCTTTTCTTCTTGACAGTCAGCCAGTCAGTGTGTTAAAAAACTGATTTCTTTTCAAGGTAATGCAAGCAATTTATTACCAACTCTGATTAGCTTTCTGTGGGAGAGGTCACTTGAAATAAAAAACATTTTATTGTATATGCCCAACTGTAAGGACAAAAATAGCAGTAATACTCAGGTTGAATCTGTCACACAATAAGTAGTTCTGGCTGATTTAATCTGAAGATTACTGCTACTTTTATGTGCACTGGTAGCTGCTTTAGCTGTTCAGTTCGTGCACTGCTCTGGCAACAGCTAACAGTAGCTACCAGTCTGCCTATATTCTACAATTACTTTTTAGAAAATCAAAGCTGACCCATAGCTCAAATGTCAGTCCTCTCCTTTGATCTTTTAACAATAATATCCCCATTTTGAAGGGTTTTTTTTTTTTACAAAGAAAAAGACATCATTTAAATTTAACCCTGAAAGAATCCTTTGTGTCAATGTTCTCCAGCGTCTCTTATTCTTCTTAATGTGGAGGTGGAAAACCTAGAGGAAATGACTGTGGGAATCGACTAAGGCTTTGTGATGTCAAGAGTTTTCATAGGAGTGCAGTTTTGAGAAAAAATTCAAAGAAGTTGAGTGGGTAAGGTTAACTGAAGCATACTTTCTCTTAGGCAGTTATTTTTGCACACATCAGACAGAAGCAAGTAATACCATACTCTAGCATCTTTTTTGCCTGAATAGTCTCTGTAATGGTGAGTTCTCTAGGGCATTTTTAAAACACATTTTTCATAGTTTCTGGGGTAATGGTGTCCTGAGCCATGTTTGGTGCTATGATGACAAATACAATGGAGAATATTGCAGTAGTTTGAGACTTAGTTTGAGATATGGCATTTGTTGTCTTTCATAATTTTGTTGCTGTTCTGCAATGACAGATGTATCATTATTTCAAGCCCTACAGAAATTTTGTTCTACAGTTTGAAATGAAAAAAGTTAACAATACGTAACCTGAGTAAAGTATGCTATTTTTCAGCCTCTCCCTCCTGCTTCTGTATCTTTGTTCAGTAGAGTTGGAGGTTGAGACAAAAGAAGGCTTCAAAAATAGTTTCTCATGTCTATCAGTACAGGATGAAACAGCTTTGATTCAGATCTTTTTGGTGACAATGAAATGAACATTTCTGCTTCCTGCATCCTAAAAGTAAAGTGCAATTAGTATTTGTTTTTAAGCACCCCAAATGTGATTCTGTTTCTACACCGGGGTGCAATCTAAAGGAGTATTGCAACTCCGAGTGAAGTCAAAAACACTTGGGCTTCAACAGCAGCTCCTGAATGAGCTTCTTTTATGCAGTGCCTAAAGTGGCTACATCTAAACTTAATGTAACAGCACTCACCTATGGCTCAGAGCACAGGAGCCTATTATTCAGGAGCTCTCCACTTCTCTTATTTCCTTCCCTTTCCCTGCTAACCCATCAGTGTGTGTCTATTCTGGCCCCTTGTTACTGCACACACCTACACCTGCCTCTTTCCAGAGCCTCCAGCGCACACTGAGTGTGGCACTTGAGGAGACCTCACCTCTCCTTTGTGGAGAGCTGATTGGAAGAGAAACAGTGCAAGAACATCCAGTGGATAAATCCACTTTATAGGTTTGTGGCTTCCTTTTTGGTGCAGTGGAATGTTCCTCAGAACCTCTTCCTTGGTATTTGTTATGTCTGGTCTCAGAAGTGACTGTGCTTTCACCTGGAGACCTTTGTTCCAATTGGGACTCCTCAGAATGCAATGCAGAATATCCTAGACATTCTGACAATTTACCCAGCACTAAGGAACCATAAAACTGGCTTTAACTACTTGCCTTTCATCTCTAGCAGGAAGTTCCCTCTAGACACAAGTTATTTCTCCTCCAATGGACAGAGGTCTTCACTTCATGCTCTGTGTGATTACAACCATGCTGCTCCTAAGAGAATCAAGCCATACAGGTGAGAGCAACATTTGATCCACCAGTGCTGGCTGCATCCAAATGTGGTTTTGTTCTTCTTTGCAGTGTATTAATTCTTTCATTCTTTCATTGCTAGTGCCTACTGGACTCCGTCTTAGTGTAAGAATTTGGCTTTAGATTTGGTTATTAAGAAACGATCAGGACCTACCTTGTTACAACTTGTAATGATGGTTGTGACTCTGTCAGGTTATGAGTGCTGTTACTAGTGTCTCTGTGGTTTTAGTTGTAAACCAGATTACAGTGATCAGTGAGGGTGAAGAAGCTTTGGAACAGGGAGGTTAGATGTCCTTGAACACAATTGTTATGGTTAAAGTTATACTCTTCTAGAGTCTACAGTCCCTTGAATTGCAGCAAGTTAGGCCAATTAACTTGTTGCTGTTGTTAATGTTTTTTATATTACTTGTTTAGCCCCTCTGCTCATGGCGTGTTTCGGGAAGAAGCAGGAATTTAGTGCATTGAATTTGTCAGCTCAGTGAGGCCTCAAGTCTTTTTGCAGCCGAAAGGTAATATTGCGTTCCCCCTAAGGTGTCTAAGGGATGGTAGCAGGAGCTTGGCCTGGACTTCTGCACAGTGATCAGCCAACTGGATGACACTTTACACTCAGTGTGAGGAGTTGGCAGGCTTGCTCTTCTCCCTGGGGATTGCAGCACAACAAATGCTATTGTTTCAATCTTACAGTGGCTTCTGGGTATTTTATTCCTGGAGTCCAAATCCAGGCTAAGGAGTAGCTTGGGCTTACAGAATTATTGGGAGACAGAAATTGGCTCTCTGTTTAGAGGGTTGGTAGAGCACCTTCACTTCCTCTGCCAGTTTACCCGTTTATCTCACCCATGCAACTCCTATTTCGCTGAAGCTGGTAACTACATAGCTATGGTAGTGTTTGTTCACCTAGGTTGCTCAGGTTTTGTACACTTCAATCTTTTGCTTCAGTGATAATGGTCAAATTCTCTCATACTCTTATCCTGAATGTCCAAGTGTGCTCCAGAATTATAATTCACCTGACCTATTGCCTCTTCTTTTAATTCAGCTAATCCTCCCGATCAGCAGCTGCAAAAAAGGAAGTATTGGCAAAGGACATCAAGGCAAGTCTACTAGACTAGACAGGGAAAAGGGGGTAGAAAATTGGGATGAGGTGCCCAGTTCTTGACAGTACTACAAGTTTTTTCACATCATGTCAAACACAGAGTCATCTCCCATTAAAAGGCTGTTTGTGCTCAGAGTCAGTAGTGTGGCAAACCTCCATGTGGAAGGGGTAAGGACAAGGCTGATTTTTGCTAGCATAGTTATTTGCTGCAGCCAGAGGCCTCTGGGGGATGAGAGTGGAGGGATGAGCCCCTTTTCTTTGTGTTATGTTTTTGTGGGTTTTCACAAAGGATTCTCACAATATGTACTTGGCTTCTGAGCGATGTCACTGTCATGCACTTTGAGTTAGTGCTGTAGCTTGATTACTTATGGTCCTTTCAGGATTTGGTAGTTCTTACAATGGGGCTTTGAACAGCTGCATCCAGTGCCACTGTGGGGGAGCTGAAGCCCTCAGTACAAACTGTTTTCTTCCAAGAGACCCTAGCAGGTCTTCAGAAAGGAGCCAGCTTTTACCGGCTCTAACGAGTTTCCAAAGAGAGACAAGAGAACTCCTTTGTGAAGGTTTCCAGCTCCCATGAAGAGTAGTATTGAAGAGGAAAAAAGCAGGTTTTGTTTTACAATAAAGTAGAGTTCAGCAAAAGACGAGAAAATGCAGAACCAAAGAATGAATAATACATAATGAATGATTATGCCATTATATTTAATGAAAAAACTCTAAAAGCTTTTCCTCTAGAGATTTTTGGGCTTTTGCTTTTAGACAGTTAATTCTTTGATTCTAAGGAGTAATGTATGCACACATTTTAGAAAAAAGCATTCTGGGCATGCTGACATAATTTTGGTTTTAATTTTGCATCTCAGTCATATTAATATAGCCCTCTTGGAGTTTGGGTGGGAAGTGAGGTATTCTCATGAGTGTTATGAGAAGGGAGGCAGAGGATCAAATAATTGACGATGACAAGTTATGCATCAGAGCAGTGAATAGAACCAGAAGCATGAGTTACCTCAGTAATAATACTTTTACGGGTGAATCGTGGCATTTTTACCTAAAAGGAAGGTATCATTACCTATGTTTTTCAAACTGGAAACTGAGGTACAGAAAGGAGAAATAATATGGAACAGGTCAGTGGCAGATTTAACAGCAGAGTTCCTGATGTTCTTCACTCCAGCGCTGTCTACAGGGCTATGCTGTCTCTCACCACAGTTAAACTCCTTGCCAGTTTGATTTATTTTCTTTGCTGTCTGTTCCTTGATGGGGCACAATGAAAAGGCAACGCAAGACAGGCTTCCTGATCCCTCTTTCTTTAGTGCTGTCACAATTTCTCCTGGTTTTGGTCATGGTCCTTTCAGAGGCTTTAATTTTCCCTACTCACAGGAGTGAAAAGTCAGGGTACTTAGGATTTTGGAAGGGAGTGCAACAGGATGTGGTGGAGAAGGATTTCTGTCCCAGTGGTTGCAAGTTGGCCTCCTTTTGCTGCTTTGACAATAGGAACCTATCATCAGTAGGGGAAGGGAAAAGCAAGAAAAGCCAGTAATGGCATTTAATGGTGATGAACCTTTTTCCTTAGGGGTGTAAGCAAGGTGTTGCAGGAGTTAGGGGGGAATCTTGGTGTTGTGAAGTAGCAGGATGGCTGGCTTTTCATCCTGTTGGGGCGCAATAAGGCTGCAATTCTCCAGAATCCATTCTTCAATGTATGAGTGAGAGCCATAATAATGAAGTTGCAATTAGAAACTTTCACAGCCTAAATTTTGGCCATGTACATTTCTGCTTTGGTTTGCTTCACACTAACACTGTTCTGTGAATGATGAAACAAACTTCACAAAATTGCTGTGAGTCAACTGCACTATGAGCTTTTGAGTCAAGAATAATCATTCTGTTTATGGAACTACAGCATGAAACAAGTTTATGAAACTTCACTTTTAAGGAGCTGTAAATGTAAGCCTTGCAAGAATTTGATTTTTGTTGTTGTTTTTTCAGGAACTAGCAAGAATGGTGACGCTGGGAGTAAGGTATGTCTAAGTTTATTGGTGCAGAGTTATCATTTAAGGCACATGTGAGGAAGTCTTACGTTTTAAAATGCTTTTAACCTGTAAAGAGCTATGATTTTTGAATGTACTTTTCATGGCTATTTCTAAGTCTGTCTGTGTCTCTGGATGTTTTCTTTTTACTTGAATTTTTTTTTCAATATCCAAAATTCAGTCATGCCTGAAGGAAGAATCTGCCTTTAGCCCTGGCTTTATGGCTATAGAATTTGAATCTCAGAATTATTCCTTTGCTTATGATTATTATAAACTCCTTAGCATTGACAAGACACACAGACACATATGAGCATGCAGAGATACCATTTTTAGTTTGTAAGATGTGTTTTTAACTCCCCCAAATTTGCATTCAACATAAAGAGGTATTTGTGGGAGAAACTTCCTCAGACTTCAGAAGAAAGATGGCACATGCCACTTAAAATCTAACCTGCTCTAACATGTGGATGTTCACAAAGGGCAGGATAGTATCTATTCTAAAGATGTTACAATCAAAAATGATGGGTGGCCGGGTCGTGGTAGTGTAGGGAGGTGAATGGAATTGTCCAAATGGCCTAGGTAAAAATGGAACTTGCGTCTCCTGAATGTCAGCTCATTTCTCAATCTCAAAGCATACTGTTGCCTTTCTGATATATTTACAAAAGTTGTAGTACGTTGTTGAGATTTTTTAAGAACCATTTTGGAACCTTCAATAATTGATGGGGAAAGCCAAGTTGAGGGGCTAGGATTTTTTTTTACTTTTGTTCTATTCACCCTCTTGATCAATAGATACAAATATTTTAAACAGTTCTAAAAAGAAATGTGGCTCGTTTTTTTTGGCTTTTGTCTAACAGCAAGTTGTAGCTCTTCTGACAATAACACTACTGCTTCCAGAACACACTGCATTAGTTAACTTCTGATCACACCTTCAAAGATAAAGCTCATCCCTCAAAGTCCTTCCATTCCAAAGAGAGAATTCAAATAAGTTTGTTCAGCTCATGCCAGAGCTAGAACTTCTTTTGCAGATCTTGTAGTATGCACACAAGCTCTCTCATTCTGTCTAGAAATCTGATGATTTTAGAAGAAAGGGATACACTTCAAACCAACAAGTCTTACAGAATTAGACAGCTTTACTGATAAAAGTTTGAATTGTTCTGGATGATGCACTCTTTAATCCAGCATTCCATGCAGAAGTGAATCCCTGTTTGCTGTCCTCATCTCAGGTTCCCTGAAGTTCTGTGTCTCCAGGAATTGCTCTCTAATGAGGCCTTCATTGGCTGCTAGCTGTTTTGTCTGCAACATAAATTAATCTCCTTGGAAGACTGTATGCACTGTATATCTGAAGAAATGTGGCAACATTTAAAGTGATTTTTATTTGGACAAAGTATGCTGCCAACACACAATCAAATGAAATGCTCATAAGTTACTAATCACTGTCAGGGAACAGTGATGCGTGAAGGAGGTAGAGTAGTGGTGAGATGAATTGTTGCAGATTTCAGGGAGCAGATTTATAGTTGTTTTAAAACAAAAGCCCCAGAAATCAGCTAATAATGTAAGCCCCAACTCAGTGGGGCCATGTCTGGGACTTTCAAAATCTAATTATTTTTCCTTCATTTTTTGACCCACAGAGCACTGACCCAGAAGGGCCAGAAGAGGATCTTCCAACTTTGACTGTCACCACAATCCTGGTAAGGCAAAGTGACACAACACTGACAGTGGCAGTGAGATAGCTGGTATTATACCTCGCTTTTCATGTTCCACCCATATGTTTGCAGGCACTTTTTTTGACTTTGACACTGACACCCCTGTTCATCACATATAATATTTTCAGAGTGCTTGCCCAATAGTGCAGAGGTACAAGCTCTCTGTAGTTTGCAATGGGAGGATTCGAGCACTAGCAAGCTCAGCCTATAAAAGGGGCTGGGAACGCACTCCTGTAAAAGTCTGCTATGTGAAGCCAGTCAGCCCTCTTTACTCTGTGTAGCTATGTCAAACAGTTGTCATGTTTCCTGTAAGTTGTTGTGTCCTGCAGTAGAAAGAATTATAATATAACACAAAATAAAGATCAAGTGGGCAGGAGTTAAAAGCAGGCTGTAAGAAAGGAAATGCATTGCCACAAGCACCAAACAAGGAGGACTGTTCGGAAGAAGCCTCCGTAGTAAATTTTCTGACTTGGCTGTCAAGGTCCTGCACCTGCAGGTGACACTTAGCTAGTGCTTTGATGGGCTGAATGAAATGCGTTTGGGTTTCTAGACTGAGAAGAGATTATTGGTTGCTTCCCTGGTACGTATGGCTTGCAGAATGCAGCTCCCTTGCTGAAGGACTAATGGTGACACATGACTCCAGTGAATATCTTGTAGGCTTGGAAATGTTGTCCCCATGATAATGTGAGGACTGGTCTTTGGGGGAGGGTTTGCTGAAAAAAATCGTTTAATTTACCACCAGTTGCACTGGAGACTGTTGAGAGCTTGTAGTTCCACATGTTTCCATCTACATGCAGGAAGATCCCTATGTCATGGTGAGAAGTGCAGAACTGGAGGGATACTGCATTGATTTGCTGAAAGCACTTGCTGCAATGCTTCACTTCAGCTATAAGGTGAAGGTGGTGGGAGATGGGCAGTACGGTGCCATCTCTTCCAAAGGCAACTGGACAGGGATGATTGGCGAGATCATGAGACAGGTAACTTTCAACTTACATGTTTGAGGTACTGCAGCTGTAACAAGGAAAAAACTGTGCCAACGGGCTCTTGGGCTTCAGTAGAATTTGCGCAGGGACGATTTGGAGTCATTCTGTCTTTTGCTTAAAACTGATGACTAGCAAGGGGCTTGTAGTTAGTTTTGTCCTACCAATATGGAAGCTAACGAACAAAAAGAAAAAAATGCCATAGCCATCACAAGAATCATTGTTACAACAAGGCACTCATGGTATGGTGCTTCTCCCGTCTCAGAGACTGTCCTGTGTTTCTCTGCAGTTTTAGAGTCTGCACGGACAGTTTAGTTCACTAATGAGCCAAAGCAAATGGCTTTAAGGAAAACTTGCCTTCAGTTTGGCCATTAGGTGAAATTTGCCTGAGATGAGCTCCATTCCTTACTGGTAGGTGGAAAGATGTGGTGGCTTTTATCTGACAATTTTTAAAAATCTACGCCAGCGTTGTTCATAAACCAGAGATTGTTAACCTTTCATTACCTTCTTCACATTCCAATAATCTCCCTGCATGAACAGATACAGTTGGTCCAGGAAAAGGGTCACATTTAGGGAATTTAACCACGGAAATAGGAAAAGTCTGTTGATGATAGGAAAAAGCAGGGCTCTTGCAGAAAGGTAATCCATTAGACTGTTCAAGGAGATTCAAAAATGTGCAACTTATCTGATCATTTGCTGTTCCCTACTGCTAATATTCTGTCATCTGCTGGTAACATTTGATATTAAACCCTCTTTGCTCCTCTTAGTTCAGTCCAGCTGTCACTCGTATAGTTGCTACAATCAGAAGGGGCACATCTATTGTTCTTTTTTACCAAAACCAATGTGGTTCAGAGTGCACAGCCTCAGCTTATGTGTGTGACACTACTTGCATGTGTTGTAGGAAACCAGAAGCTCCATGTACTAATCAGCACCCTGCTGTGAACAGTGCAAAACATAAAGCTACTCTCTTTCACAGAGCTCACTGTCTAAGATGATAGCTCTCCAGTGGGACAGAGAAAAGGGTTTGCCATGTAGATATCTGCCCATTGAGCCTGGGAAGCATCCTATCTGTGTGACAGAAATCAAGTGCATTGGATGGGTGATTGTTTTTTTTTCCCTGTCTTACAGGAAGCAGACATTGCGGTGGCTCCCTTGACAGTCACATCAGCAAGGGAAGAGGTGGTCTCCTTCACCACACCATTCCTGCAGACTGGGATTGGAATCTTGCTTCGAAAGGATACCATCTCTCAGGAGATGCCTCTCTTCCATTTCCTGGCTCCCTTCAGTAAGGAGACCTGGACTGGCCTCTTATTTGCTTATGTGCTGACATGCCTCTGCCTCTTTCTTGTTGCCAGGTAAAAAACAAATTTTTCTCACAGCCTTTGCTCAAGTCAACTGCTTTCCCAGCTACAAAGAAATCACAGCTCTGAAGAAAGTACAAGTGTGCATTTTGCATAGAGGAACGCTGTGTACAGGTCCAGAACCAGGGCTAATAAAGCTTGAGTCATGTCAGATTAGAGACAGCATTAAGAGTAGGATTTCCCCATGGAGAACACCATAGAATCACAGAACAGTTGGGGTTGGCAGGGACCTCTGGAGATCGTCTGATCCAACTCTGTCTGCTCAAGCAGGGTCACTTACAACAGGTTGCCCAGGACTGCATCCAGTCAGCTTTTGAGTATCTCCAAGGATGGAGACACCACAGCCTCTCTGGGCAACCTGTTCCAATGTTCAGTGATCAACTACTCTTACAGTAAAGAAGTGGGACCACAATCTCTTGATGTGCATTATATCCAGGGTTGCTAAAAGGGCTGTGTGTTCGCACTTTGACTGTTCTTTCTCATCATCATCGGAGTCAATTTCTTTGCCTTGAACTATGACCATGTTTCTGTGTGCAGTTTTGCTCTCCCAGTGTGTTTTTAATGCACTCTATCCTGCACTGACTTTCATGGAAGAAATTCTCTCTCCTCCCCCTCTTCCCCTCCCATGGAGAAGGGAAGAGGAAAATCAGCCTTCTCCTCCTGCCTTGATCAGGTTGTATTGCGACTCACTGCAGCTACAACCTTGAACAAATGTTCTATTGCTGCTTTTCTAGTTTTAGGCACAGTCATTATAGTATACAGATTTACTCTAAGGACCAGTCTTCAGCCTGTTATGAAGGAGCAGAGCCGTATTGTGCAATAGTTCAGGAAGAAGGCATCTGGCAAACCTGCGACAGGAGCCCCCTGAGCCTTAACTGTTGCAAAGCCATTGCTTAAACCATTGAGCAGGAACACTTTGCATTGCTTAAACTGGAACACAGGCAAAGGAGAACCTACCAGGGAAGGAAAGGGTATTTCCCGGCTATCTATCTGCACTGTTGTAGTCACACTGTGGGATTTTTTTTTTTTCCTGTGTGTGTCTGGTTTTATCCTGTCATTTTCCCACAGACTGAGCCCCTGTGAGTGGAATGAGCCAAAGAATGAAGAAAACCACTTCACCTTCCTAAATAGCCTCTGGTTTGGAGCAGGAGCACTTGCACTGCAAGGTGAGCTGAGAGGACTGCAATAGACGGGCATTGGGAGTGGTATCTTTCTGTGAGATGGTTACATATCCAGCTCTCATTTGTCTGTAACACTGGCATGCTGTGCTGTTGAGCTGGGGTCCTTTTAAAGAAGACACTCTAATTGGGACACTTGGCAGCACCAAAACTCTCAGTTTGGGGAGTCTTTTGACTAGAGCTTGCTCGAAGTGTACAGATGGTGGGTTTCAGCTGAGGACTGGGTATTTTTTGCTGTAATAATTGCTCTCAGGGATGTCAAGATAACCATTACACTGGTGCTTGGGAGAGCAGACTCTTGTTTTTGGCCAGTGATGTTGCTTCAACTCTGCATGCAGCATTGATGCTGTTCCAGCCAGCCACAGTAAGTCTTTTCAGGCTTGTGTACTGCCTAAATATCTGTGGGGTGCTTTGCAGTTTGGCCCTTTTGTAAAAGAGAGCACTGTGCAGGCTGAAGTCAGGCTCATGGAGCTAAAGTTTTTGGTCTCCCCCTCTCCCTCTCCCTCTCCCTCCCCCCCCCACTGTGCATCACCTCCTATGCTTTTTACCGACTCCTCTGGTCGTGCAGGTGTGGTCACGCCTCGGCCCAGAGCGCTCTCTGTGCGGGTCATTGCTGCCATCTGGTGGCTGTTCACCATAGCCTTGCTGGCTGCCTACATCGCCAACTTCACCGCTCTGCTGAGCTCTGGCAGCGAACAGCTCCCAATCCAGACTTTTGAAGATCTTGTGAAGCAAAGGGAGCTTGAGTTTGGGACACTGGACGGCTCCTCCACCTTCTACTTCTTCAAGGTGCAAAGAATCTAATTGTGAACATATGGGCATGCCTTACAACTGCTAAACTGCACCCAACTTGTTTAGCTTACCTTTACTGGTTCCTCTACTGCCCTCATCACTGTAGACAGCATCTGTTTCTTGTTATATTTTAAGTAACATGATTGGGATCTGTTTTGTTCACTCTTCTTTCACCTCTCCCAGAGAGAAAAGCATGCAGAGGGCTGTATTTTTATAGTGCATTTTGTTTTAAGACAATGGTGCTAGTCTTCAGGACTTTACTGTGAGCCCTGTGTACCTTGAACAAAAAGACGGACCTAGATGATTTCTGGATACATTAACTGGATGCCTGTAAAGTTTTTTTTGGGGGGGGGAGTATTTAATATTTGTATCACTATAACACTGTATTATAGAGGAAATCTGTGCTAGCTAGATGCTAATCTTCAGCACAGAGGGCTCAAAGGGAAATGGTTTAAGCACTCTTGTTCTCAAAACTGGTTTGCACTCATTGCCCATACATGCATTTTTCAGATATTATTTTATACTTCAGTTTGACACTTGCATTTTTGGGCTGCAGAACTCCAAGAATCCTATCCATCAGCTGATCTATGAATATATGGACAAGAGACGAGACTATGTTTTAGTCAAAACCTACCAGGAAGCAGTTCAACGTGTGATGGAATCAAATTATGCCTTCATTGGTGAATCAGTCTCTCAAGACCTTGCAGCAGCCAGGCACTGCAATTTGATCAGGGCCCCTGAAGTTATTGGAGCCAGAGGATTTGGCATTGCCACTACAAAGGGTTAGTCATTGTGCACAACTTCTGTCCCACTGCTCCACTTTTATTTCATGGCCTTGTGGTAGCAGATTAACAGAGCAAAGAGACACAAATTCCTGGTATGGCTAAGTCATGAACTCAAGAAATGTTTTCTATGCATTGAGACTAATAATATAGTATTAGCATATCCGTAACCCTGCTAGCGAGTGTTTTCATTTAATGGATGAATTATCACTAGTGCTCACTGACTTGTACTTTGAACTATAACAGATGCAAAAAATGGTGTCATTGGTTCCTGTACCCCCTTCCCCTCCCTCCCTCTTCCCCTGCAGAAGAGCTGCTAATGTATTTAGCAGGGCAGTTTGTTTCGTTGTGAGCCTGACTGCTTGTATCTTTCATAGATGCTTCACTCACGCTGTCATTATTTTGCAAGTACTATCATACTTCTATCGATAGGATAGAAATGGTTGCTACATAAGAAAGGCACCTTCTCTATTCCATGGCATCATTTGCAGAACGACCATCTAAAAGATGGGAAGCTGGATCCTGCTTGGCAGTGTAGCAGGCAGATTGCTAAAAACTTCAAAGCAGATGAGGCCTGTCCTATATTCCTCACTCTTTCATTCTACTGCTTCCAGCATCGCTGTGGACTAAGAAGCTCTCCATTGCTGTCCTCAAACTGCGTGAGTCAGGTGATCTTGACTACCTACGTAACAAGTGGTGGGAGAGCAGCTGCCTTCACAAAAGTCGAGACAGATGGAGTCCTCTGCAGCCCCAAGCGCTAGGTGGGCTCTTTCTTACTCTTGCCATTGGTCTTGCATTGGGAGTGATTGCAGCTGTGGTGGAGCTGTCAAATAAGAGCAGACATACTGCTGGTCACATAAAGGTAGGTGACAGTCATTAGCTCCTAGCTATTCCTTGCATTCCTTCTGCTTACTATTGGAAAGCTAGGCACCAGTGTCCCTGTGGAAAATGTTGGACTTCTGACCATAGTAATCCTGCTTTTTTCTAAGGAAAAGGGGTGGGGGGACACAGGAAAACTTCATGTATTTATTCGTTAAAGCGCTGAAATTTCATAGTTCAGGATGTGTGATAGTGAACAGGGTTGTTTTTTTTAAAAAAAGAAAATCCCCCCCACATAAAGTATTAAGTAGAAACGTTTGCTGTAATTCCTAGGCAGCACCGAGTATGTAGGCTATGTACAGAGGAGAGTAAATCATCAATAACAAGTTTATTCTCAAGTATGGCTATTCTTAAGTCTCTGACAAGCAGGAAAATGCATGGAAATAAAAAAAAAAAAACCACTCCAGCATCTGAATGTGCATCTTTGTGTTCTTTTTCTCTATCCATTCCAATGTATGGGTTGTGCATGTTTAAAAATGTAGAGTCTGTCATACAGAACAACTCATCCCTGTGTTCCTCCCCTTTTGTTTTTCAGAAATCTTGTTGCTCTATTTTCACAGAAGAAATATGCACTCGTTTACATATAAAGGAAAATACAAGACAAAGCCAAGAGACTTCAGGGAAGGCAAATGCTTAACACTTTTTTGTTTAGTTTTCTATCATATATATTTTATAGGAACTACATCACCATAGAAAGATGTTTTTCTGCAACTCTAGAATGTTAGTCTCCTAACCACACCCACTTCTGATCAGAATTTAGGGGCTTGGAGGAATCTAAACTGGTAAGGGATAGAAGGTAATCTGAGTGCAATGGCTAAAAGGAGGAGAAGTTAACACCTAGGAAAGAGATGGCTAAGGTGCTAGTGTAGAGTTTGCTATGTAAGTAAGTACATGAATGCCTGTAGAAGTGACTTGGAATAGGTTAATATGAAGCCTCTGCTTACTAATTACTGTATGAGGTACATTCTGAAAATTAAAGCTCTCACGTGAGTGCTGTATACAAGAACAACTGCCTCTTAAATGTTTTAGTTACAAATAGACTGTACTCCTCCCTTCTTCTAGGGGGAACATGCTGGTCATCGTGAAGGCCACTTCTGATTCAGAAGAGATAGTTGCATAACAGTTGCATAAACCCCCAGAATGCAGGACTTACTTAACTGCACTCTCTCCAATCACCTAAAACCAGAGAAAAGGAGACCATGGTCCAAGGTACTGGACTGAGAGATGCAAGATCTGGACCTCCTTTCTGAGTAGGCAAGCTATTTAGCCTTTGTCAATTTACGATCATAAGATGAGAGGTTCCCCTGTTTAGCTATAGAGGATAGTTTGTCCTAAGCAAGCTGATCAGTAACTTAGGAAAGAGAGAGTCATATTAAAATCCAACAGTATTAGAGCATGAAGAAAAAAATAAAACAAAAAAATACAAGTCCACAGGGAAAGGGAAGTAATGAGCATTTCAGATTATTCTTCTCTTGTTGTCAAAGAAGAATCTTTGAAATTTAGGGAGAACAGTTCTCTCAACTGCATATTACACAGTTCTCCAATTAAGCTGCTTTTCATTCAGAAAAAAATCATGCCAGAGCTGGAATGACTGATGCATGCACATGCTGGCTTGCAAATTAACAGTTAAATCACTGCATTTATGTACTCTACATCTGATGGCGGGGGGGGGGGGGAATAAGGCAAATTACTTAGAAGTGGTTTTAACTGCAGTGCATGAACAAAAAAAATTGATTCCTCTCAGTCCTTGCATTAAATAGCTGAAGGTAACAGAAACTAACATGCCTGTGACAGGAAAATAGCTGGGTGTTCCTAAATAAAGCAATACAGATTCACTTGGAGGGTAATTTAGATATCCTTGATTGTTAACAAACAGTGGAAGTAGTAAAAGTTAGGAGTTCTTTCAAGTGTTGGTAAACCAGCGTTGTTCAGATATCTACTATGGTCTCAGATCATGACATTTCTATTTTAAATACAGCTTAAGCAACGTTTGTTAGGTTAGAAAGTGGACCAATCCTTTAACTGAACTAACTGCAAAGAGTATGAAACAATTTAGATAACTTTAAAAGCTAACATGGCAAATGCAATGTCAAATTCTTTCAGCACTTTAAAAACTATTTGGTACAGGCCATGTCATTGCTGGCAGAGTAGGCAGAGATGTATAAAAAGGTTTCATTGACGTTTAAATATATTTCTATATGAATGTCTCACAGAACAAAAAATAAAGTATTTTCATCACAAATACTGCAGCATTAAAATAAACACTTACCAAAATAAACAATGAGTGATATACATATATATATTTGAATGTATATACTATATAATGAATCATATTGTTGCTTTTTAAGTCACAAAAGCACAATATAAATACGGAATTTCCTGTGAACTCTTTTCCCTGTTGTAATAAAAATACATTCTTTACAGTTACAGTAAAACTAGTGCAAGTCCATTCTGCTGCTCCTGTTCACCCAGTTTGCCAGAACAGTATCATTTACATGGCACTTCATACTTAAAAATGACACTGAAAATTTTCCCTCCAAGACGATCAGCAAGCCAGGAGTTTTTGATAACAGCAAGCTTGAGGCTCTCACACTTCAAAGCCGCGTAATAATTTGTGTGGATAGCACGACCCATGCCTTCAATGATAACCAAGTCCGTCTCCCGTTCTCTGACCAGCACAGCCAAACCTTTATCCAGGCGGCTGAAATGAGAGGTTTGGCTTAGAAACAGTCATCCTTTTACATGCTAAAATGAAAGACAGGCTGTTCTAAGGGCTTTATCATTTACAGAAAATGTGCTGGAATATGGAATTTCTGATGGAATTACTGATGTAACAGCAGCACTTAAACTGAAAAAAACAGGCTTCAAATATAACTTTAAAAGCTTCATTAAATGCACGCAGAATTGGTATTTCCCACAAAACACAGGTAAGTTTTGATTTCAGTAGAGAAACTTAAGTAAAACTAAATCAGCTAACAACATGAAACATTCTTTATAGTACAGTGGAGTTCTTGGTCTCATGCAGGATTTCACCTCATCAGTAACTAAGCTGCTCATGAAAGTGACAATGTGCAGTTGCTGAAAACCAAAATGATAAGTAAGATGTAGAACAACCAGTAAAGCTTGATCAATATTACAAATCTGTAACTGCAGACTGAGCAACTCTATTAGTTTTGTCGAAGTGATTCATTCCAGGACATATCAGGAAGGGTGGCTGAGATACTCTAGAGCTAAGTCTCCGGATGACCTTTATCTGATGGACACAAGTAACAAACTGGTACTTTGCCAATATACCTTAGATCTAGACATGGAGAACTTGAACCTGTCTGGACCAACAGCAGCTTCTCTTCCCTCAAGGCAGATCTGTATTTAAACAAACAAACAAACAAACCAACAACAGTAACATTGCTCTCACAACAGGGTCATGGAAATCTGGTAACAAGCCAGACAGTTCAGACAGTGGATATTTAAGTGTTCTTGCAAAGTTTTCTTTTCCTGCCAGGACTTCAGCCAGAAACATTTAGTGTTTTCCTGAGTAACAGGATTTAGTCAGCTACTTATCCTCTACAGGATACAGAGGTTACCAGGAAGGCACAGTCAAGAAAAAAGATATGCTTCTAATTAGGAGAGTTCAAGAGCTGATTTCTAAATGAAAACAGTGAATCGTCCCCCAGCTCTTACTTTCAGTTTGTGGATTTCAGACACTAAAAAACAATTAAATACAAACTACGTATGTAAAAAGGAACTTGCTTTTTCTTTCTATCTATTTGTATGATATATAATGAAGACCAGTTATATACTTACTGAATGACTGGGTCCATTGCTGCTATTCTCTCAGTAACAATCAGGGATTCACTGTAGGTGACATCATTTAAGGCAGGGCCAGAGTTACAAGCCAATATAACCTGAAATAAAATGAAACAAAATACTTCCCTGATTAATGCAGGCCAAGCATGGCATTAGAGCTGCTTGTTTAAAATCATCATCTCTATTTCCTGACTTATTTTACATGAGGAGAAAGGAGAAGAGAAAGCCTGGAGGCCTTTCCACACTTTCCCTGAGTTAACCAGTTATTTCAAATCTTTTGAAATTATGGAGCCTTTGTAAGACTTAAACTTGCTAAACAAGGGCCTGTTTTCTTGTTACCTTTCATAGACTCAAAATTAGACTATTGAGTCCCAGGGCTTTGGGGCCAAACCCTGAAGCTCACTGACTTAAATGGGATTATTTCCAAATTAGATGCTAGACTGGCAAAGTGAATTGCTGATAGGTATTTAGCAAACCTTTCACCAATTACAAAAGCTCCATTACATATTGTATCCACAATGGAGAACACTTACCTCTGTCCCTCTAGAGAGGAGCTCTCTGACAAAAGGAAAGACTCCTAAAATTATGTCTATGCCACTGTTATCTGCGAAAATTAAGGCACATCTATGAGGGGGACCCTCCTGTAAGAGAAAACCAGTGCATTCTGGATTAAGTTCACAGTTCATTTCAGTGAATAATTTGTGTTGTCTAAAGCCTTTAATTACTTTACTCCATTTGAGAAAGGTCTTTCAAACGTCATTGCTAAATTAAACCTGTAACTGTCAACTAACGACATGCCAAATTCCAGAAGCTGTGAACAGGAACTTACTTCAGAGGCTTCTGAATAGTGGGTAGCTAGGCCTATATTCCTCTTGTTCAGAGGCTAGATTATGGCTAGCATTTTGTTACGCCATGCAACTGTTACCTGAAGAATACAATTCTCTAAAATAGAAGCAGTAGCAGAAGCAGCACGGGACACTTGTCTAGGTCTTACATGAACTGCCTGATTATCAGGGTAAGTCTACCTTTGTGGCTGGGTTAAGTTAGCATGCTGTATGGTGAAAGGGATTGTGCCTTCTGCCAGGAAAAGGCAGAATGGACTGATGGGGGCAGTGATGTCCTAAAATGACAAAGTAGTTTCTATTCTCCATTGACCTTTTAATTTGTTCCAAATCTGATGCTATGAAACTCAAGTCACAACTAGCGGAAGTATATTCATAGTGAACAGTGCTTAGTTCCTATCAAAAATTCCTGTCAGGATAGTGCTTGAACCTCCTTAATTACCACTGGTACACAGGATGCATTTGACTAGAAATTAGTTGATAAAAATCATTCTTACATCCTAAAGAAAAAAAAAGTATTAAAGCATACCAAGCTTTATCACTACCATTTCCTACAAATTTTGAGGACTACACTAAGAATCAAAAGCTTTAACCTTTTCAATGAAGCTTGACTAAATAGTAATAGACATCACACAGACCAAAAAAAAGCTTTACTAATTGATAAGTTAATTATCTTCACGAAGCTCCTAAAATAATGTCGTTTTGAACTTGGCTGCGCAGATGGAAGAACAACCTAAAAAATACATTTGGGCCCAAGTTTTCAGAATTGTGGGTTTAAATGGATAGAAATAAGTGCCCTTATAAAGAAGGGACACAATATGATTATGTTGGAGGAGCTTTGAAAGCAGCCCTGTTCCAAATGCTGCAGTTCCTGAGGGAATTGAGCTAAGGAGCTTGGCAAGTAATGAAATGCTGGACTAACTCCTTTCATTTCTTTCATTCTGGTATGGCTGCTGAATTATTGGTACTGTGTTACTAAAATTCATTTTGAACTGCCTGAACAAAGTTCTAACTGTTAAATCCATTACTTTAAAAAGAAGAGTGCAAGATTAATAATATTGTTTTATGACTGTCTTTAATTACTAATAATTTACAAATAATTATTTACCAATAATTTACTTAAATATCTTGTTTAATAATAATTTGCTAATAATTGCTAATAATTTACTAATAGTTTAATTGCATTTAATGTATTTAAATGTCTTTAATTACTGAACAGTTAGTGAAAACAGTACAGCCGTACCTTCAGTCGCTCTAGCCATTGACTGTAGGAATCTTCTAACCAAGGACGTTCTGTGTCACAGACAAAACTCTGTTAGCATTATTTTTAGACAAACAGTCATTCTGCACACTATGGGAAAAAAAGCACGGGGAGGGTATTTTTTTATTTTATTTTTTATAGATGCTTAAGTATTAAAGCATCTGACCTCAGGTTCTGAATGCTAAACCTACATATTCAAAGATGTCCTAAGCTCCTAATTATAGGAATAGGTCAATTACAGCAATGTTGAAATGAAATTTTTATAATAAAGCAATGAAGTCATGTAAGATACATCCTAGGAGGGCTGATGTTGTACCTCAGGGGACGCTATCTCCTTGACAGGATTAGAACAATTAATAAAAATAGCAAGTGCGGCAAGATATTTTGAATATCTATGTGGCTAAGACTTGTATACAAGGAGAATGGTTTTCAAATTTCAGTTCCTTTGGAACACAAACAACAACATTTCAGTGAAACTCTGTAACCTTTATTTCAGCTGACCCTAGCAAGTACTAATAATTTCTTGTCATCTGGGCAGCAGAACTGTCACAGTAATCACATTCACACTACCTTCCATTCTCCTATTAACAAAATATCCACTTCCAACCACCACATATATATTTCCCTATACCTTGCAGTTTTGACTTGGCTTCTTCAAATCCAAACTGTGGCTCAGATTCCAGAACACTGTATCAGAAGAGAAATAAATGGTACACAGTTAAGCAACCTTATTGCATATATCATTCAATCATTTCTTTAGCAGATGGCCAGCAATTTTATTGCATCAGGTGTAATGCACAGTGTGGATAGGCCCAATGACTGATCACACGATACTTTATGTTAAAAAGAAAAGGCTCAGATGTACATTGAACCAGAGAGTTTTTATGCTAAAATAAAAAAAGTTTCAGCAATATACAACTGTTTGCAGGCACTAAATTGTAGGCAAAAAAACAAAAAAAACAAAAAAAAAAAACCTTTTTGATCTGCAGGCCACCATAAATGTAGTCATGGTCTGAAATATCTGCATGGTAAAACAGTGCTTTACAAAGTCTAATTTGAAGACTGGTCTATATAAGTTTTTTTAAAGCTGCACCTGTGTGTGGGGAAAAAAAGGTATTAAAATAACTAGATACGGCTTTAAAAGGTACTGCTACAGGCAACATGTATTACAAAGTAGCCTCGAACAGTTAGGTGGTGATGCAGGAAGACATAAGGAGATGGCTGGATTCTTAGCTGTCAGTTAAAAGATTACACCATGCTGTTTTGCTTCATGAAACAGACTATTCCTCTTGCATTCTGTGAACAACGCTTGCCAATCAAGTCCCATAAAAGACAAAGTTCCTTGAACCTACTACTATGTGACATTTCACTTAGGCTGTATCTCTTAGCTCCTCCTTAAAAGGAGGGAGAGAGACACTTTCCAAGAGTGGCAACTACACTAATAGCCCTTACTGCTGTCAGTTCAAGGTTCTGTGGTTGTGGGCAACATCAGAAGCAACACAAGTTTAAAAATGCCCGTCTAGCCATCAATCCTCATGTTGAATGGACCTTTGTTGATTTAATCAGAAGGAAAACTCCTCAAATACAAGCACAGAAAGGGAAAGAAAGTGCTGAATGTCAGCTTCAAAACAGTACCCCTCCCCCAGACTTTGGATCTATATTAGCAGCCCACAAAAAAGAAAGTGGGAATTCTAGAGCTAAAAAATCAAAACTATTTCAAGACTATTGGTATTTATATGCTTAAATAAATTTATGACTGCTGACAGGATCTATAAGGAAAAAAAGTTCTCCAAATGTTAATAAAAAAATGTATGTTAATTAAAAGCAATATTTAGTCATTATAGGAGACCACCCAACTTATCACATTACATATTCAGGGAAGCTTAAGTTAACAGGACATATTGTCTATATTATAGAAGCATAGTATCAGATTAAAGAGAACAGGTACCCAAAAGCAGTGCTAATAACAACGTCTACTACAAGCAAAGCAGCCAAACTGTTGAATATTAAATGCTGTGCCACTTTATTCAAACATTCACAGTGTTTTCCAGGTTTAAAGGGTGGAAATGTGAAATTTCCTGCACCACAACAATGCTTGTAAATAGACAACCAGCAATTGATGAAGGTGAAATACAAATTACAATTAAAATTAGATTGGTGCACTTATTTATTTTTAAGAACAATGGGATATTCTGTGTCTTAAAAAGGGTGCTTTTAAAATATTTAACACCTACTCTGAGACTGCTTTTGCTCCCCAGTCAAAGACATTCCCCGCAAGAAGTCCTTTCACCAGAGCAAACTGCCTCTCCTCCCAGCCTAATGAATCCAAAGATTCGATTACGCTTTGAAAACATTTTAAGGCTATGCCATTTTCTTTCTGCTTTACCTGTAAAAAAGACATGAAACATTGGATTTACAGATGAAAAATTCTTACCCATCATTGGTTGTCTCAGTCCCAAGACCACCTCCAAGCATTCTCCTCTAGGTTCATGGCCTCTAATGGACCAACAAGTTACTGTTATCAGCATGCTTAGTATCAACAAGAATTTTTTTTCCTGGGATTCTAATAGAAAGCTTCATTATTGCTAGGATATATTCTATAGCCTAAGATTTACTTTTCTAAATAAAGCAGAGGTGCAATAGATTTTGGAAAGACTGAAAAATGGGGAGTGGACACACAAAAAAAAAAAAAGACTTCAGTAGTAACATGATCTATCAAAAACAGATCATTAGCATGAGGAGGCTTACCACCAGCATTGTGCAAAAACTGGAGAAGGGTGGGTTGTTTTTTTTTTGTTGTTGTTTTGGGGCAGTGGGTTTTCTTTTTGTGCCATCAAGAGGTTCATCATCCCAGAAGCTTAAAATCTCTCAGTTTTTTCCTCCCCTTCTACCTCCAGTAAGATCAATACTACACTACTAGTCTGTTGAAAAATTTAAAGATGATGTAAAGGTGGTACTCAATATGATTACCAAGACCTTATCTTAGCAATATCTTGTTTGAATTATAAAAAAGCAAACACAAATAAAACCCACCTCTCACATTTTTTTGCCTTGGTCTTAGAAGTGAATGTAACATTTGACAACACAGATCAAGAAGAGAAGGGAGAAGCTTCTACATATTTTTCAAAGTATGTCGATAGTCAAAAAAAAGTCTCCAACCAGCCACTGGCACTGTTATTGTTTGCATGTTCACACTGAAAAGTGGTGAGGATCAGGCCTACAGGAAGTTATTTTTGAGAAATATTGACTTCAAATGCCCTCTCCCCCAACCCTATACTGTATAAACTACAGGGAGGAGTGAACAGCTGCACAAGAGCAAGAAATATTTTAAAAAGTTAGACATTATGTATTTACATACACCCCAACCCAACTTAGCTAAGTATGCGAATGACTACAAAAGCAATCAAGAATCCTTTCATAGCACAGCAGGAAATTAATCCAGAGACAATATGTAGTTTAAGGAGAGACTGCCTCAGCAAGAAAGGGGACGGGTGGAGTTTTTTGGGGCCTTTTGGAGGGGTAAAGGGGAAAGAACACTATGTGTGAGCCTCCTCCCTTCCTTTAAAAGCAAAAACAATCCCCCCCCCCCCCACACACACACTTCAAGGTAATTAAAAGAACACAGAAATGCAAGTTCATAGCATTGGTGACTTTTGGTTGCTGCTGTTGAGACTTAACTGCTCTACAAGGTAACAATGCACTCTAAGTGTCTTTTGCAATTGTCTGCACTTACATGCTTACTAGAAAGTAGGTAAATAGCTACATATAGCTTTCTTTAAACTTGAAAATGGTTTCTACCCGGTGAAAAAATGAGAAGAAAGAGAGGAAAAAATATTCTTAAAAATCTGCCAGACTGCAGTAGTAGCCTAGGTATAGTGGGAAGTAGACTTCTAAAAAGTTCCCAAAAGGTTAGCACTATCCTCACCTTGAGTGGGGCCAGCAATTCAGAAGTCAAAGGCTCCATATCCCATTAGCTATTGCTGTTCCTCCTCAGAGCAGCAACCACCAAGTGAGTAATACCATTGCAAGACAGCCAGTTACTTATCTCCCCCCCATAAGCCATTACGTATACAAAGTTTCAGAGCATGAAAAGAAGTGTCTTGAACTTACATGTTGTCCACCCTGTAAAGAACAACTTACCTTTGAGTAGGGATCTGGAAAATTGAATTCATTTAAACAGTGTTCCCTTGTATCCAACAGACTTCTAACTGTTAAGGTACCATATGCACTTTAAAAAGGGAGAGGGGAAAGAAAAGTTAACTACTTCAGACAACAGAGAAAAGTTATTTTCCCCCCTCTTTTCTCCCAGCTTAGGACGAGTTCCAGTAAGCCATAGCATGCCACATGAGTGCTTCAGATAAAAGTCTTTATATGCGACATTCACTAAATACTGGTTTTAAGTGGAAAATATACTAAACAGGTTATTTAAATAGAGAGGAGGAAAAATATTCTGAGCACCAAAGATGCTGGATACTTGAATTACTATGTTACCATTTTTAAAAGTTGTAGACTATTGATCATTTTTCTGTTGAGATGGAATTTTTTTTAGTTAAATTCTAATACAGGAGATCCCAAAGTTCTGTTCAGAGAGGACCTGACATTTGGACCATCAATTTGCTGTAGCCTCCAGCCTAGTTATCTTTTAGTTCGCTCTGCTCAATAAAAACAGCCAGTGCTGAAAACAGGAAAAATAAAGACCCTTACAAAGGCTGCTGCCTGAGTGTCTGGAGCTTATTCCAGTATTTCTGTCGGAACTTTTCAGCTCTCTCAGATGCATCAATAGAGTCTGGTTGACTGGCTGCAGCACGCTTTGCTACCTGGTAGAGAAATGAGGCAAGACTGAAGTTACTAAATGAATTCTTCCTCCATGTAACTAACTGGAAGTTCAGTCTGAAAAATATCTGCTATGTTGTTCAGTGCCTGCATACCAGCTAGTCCTTTCTACATAGTATCTTCCATCTTTCCTCTTCTCCAGCCACCAAAGAACAATTCTAAGTACCTCCTCCCCTCCCAAAATATTTGAAGTTTATTTTCAACACTGTGCTTTCAGAAATGAAGCACAAGTTCTAACTACTTGGGGGCAGAGGGAGGAAGAGAAAAGAGCAGGGAAAAAAAAAGGAAAAAGACAGTTTACATAACAGAAATTAATTAAAACAGTCCACATCAAACCCTGGTTTCTTTTCTTATTATGGTAAGGTTGCCCCTGTGTTTTTCCCAGCCCTTCTCCTCCCCACACAGAAAGTCATGGATTTTCTGATTTGGATTTGCTTACTAAGTATACTCTTAAGTGCTAGCATGCACTGACTGACTTGGGAAAACACAATCAGTTACTTAGTGTAAAAAAGAAATAATTCAGGTCTGACTACATCATGCTTTTTGGATGCAAAAGCATCTCTAGATCAGCAGGACTGCTCCCAAGAGCAGAAAACAATAGGAGTATCTTTGGCCATTGCCTTTTTGGCCTTTCATTGTGTAATCATCATGCTCACCAGCTCTGCAAAGAGAAATGATGTGTGGTGTTTCACAGAAGCTCTGGAAACACCTTAAAAACAAGCCATAGGAGAAGAATATTTCTGTCTCTGAAGATACCACAGACCTAGGAGACTTGGATAAATTCGGATGCCTCCATTAAAAGGGGAATACGAACTGTACTTGCAGACAATAGGTTTGACACATGCAGGTATATTTTGCAGGCTAAACACATCAGTTCACAGAAAACTTATTCACTAAATCTTTGCATCATTCAAACACATGACTGCATTGCAACATTTACCCCATCCAATGCCTCTTCAAAGCAAGTGAGCCAGTATTTTCTGGCCATGGCATCATCTGTGAGGTCGACAGTGTCTGGAATATAGGTGGATGGGTCCTTCAGCAGTGGCAGGTTAACAAGTGGTCTCTCCAACCTATCCATTTCGAACATGTCAAACTAGATGAAAAATTGGAAGAAGAGTTTGTTAGAACTTACTCAGAAATTGATCCATTGCAAATTAAATTAGTAGAAGGTCTACAGAAGTCCACCCATAATTAAAATTGATGGATTTGTAGACAACTGATTTAGAATTTATGCTATTACAAATAATATACTCCCCTGCATGGACTGTTTATCCTGCCCACCTCACAGACCTTATCAAATTTCATGTTAAAATAAAGAGCCTCATGGCAAGCTTTCATTATCTTTTTCTCTGCCTCCCCTCTGGTGCGGAATCTGCTGTTACCAGGTTCAAAGACAGGAGCGAAAGAGCTAAGCATAGGCTTTGTTCAGAAAGAAATGTTGCTACATTGCTTTAGATCTTCATTTTACACTCCTGATCGTGTCTCCAAAATTTTGCTTGCACCTTGTGAAAACAAGCTTTAGGACCAAATTTCTAAGGATAAAGACAAAATGCATGCAAAATATGCATAGTTACACAGCTCTGTACATATGATGTGCCTTATTTCCTGTATCTCTTAAAAAAAATTTGTGCATGTGTATCTTTATATTTTATACAGTTATTTGCTCGCATGGCATCTGCAAACACAGAATGGCCCCGTAAAATTCAGACTAAGTAAAGATCAAAGCCTGCAATGCAACAAAACCTTGTGTACATAAACTAGAGGTTGCTAAATAAAGATAGTCTTCAATATTAATTTTACTGTTGAAAATTGGACTTTTCTTAACTATAATTTCTGCAAAGAGATTTTATTTTACGCGAATAAAGTGTAAGAATTCAAAATGAAGCAGCTGTGGACAGTATGCTACATCTGGTATAAGACACCTGTACAAATGCCTACAGGAAAAATTTTTTCACAGATTAAAGTGTTGACAAACAAGAGGAGATCGTTACATTTGCACTTTTTTTTTTTTTTTTTAAATCTGTCCTATTTTATGAGTAAGAACTAAAAATCACAGTATTATTTCTTTTGGTCATACTTGTAATCCACAATTTCATTACAATAATTCATTTAAGTTACAGCAGACCTTAAAATTAGATTTTTTTGTATATAGATAAAACCCACAAATTTCATTATTTGCAGTTCAGAGCAATTAATGCGTTGGTCTAGGAAAACATTCAGTAAGAGTTCTAGTAACCAACAGAAAACCACCCAAAGCCAGCATTCCTTCCCCCTCTTCCAAGAGGACAGCAAGTGTGGGAAGCTACTCACTGAAATCTGTGAGCAGATAAACCAGTGATGGAAGAAAGCAAAAAATCAAAAAAAAAAGGCAAAAATCACCCCAAACATACTTGACATGAAAAACACTGCCTAGTAAAAACAACAGTGACATGAAAACACACTGAGCTCCACTACTCTAGTTTCTTTTCAAAAGCACTTCAGGAGATGCAGTATTGAAATATTTTATGAACATTAATGTATTTTCTGATTGTCTATTGCATGCTAGTTTCACTGTGAAATTGGAATTACTGTACTGCCAGTGTATTTGAGAGGAATGAGCTCATACGCTGTTCAGTTATATAGTTCTCCCCTCACAGGAGATAAATACTGCTTAAAGACAGCAACATCAGATTCACAGTTCTGTGACACAAAATTTCAGCTGTAGCAAAACCCAGATATTTCAGAGAAAAGACAGGAGAGGAACATTTCCTCCTTTCGCGAAGCAGAACAAGACAAAGCAGAAGCCACAATCTGTATTTATGAGGCACTAAAAAAAAGAACTGATCCACATTTTAAGAACGTGGGATGACATATAAAATTATCAAACCTTCACACACAACCTAAGACACTATATTAGTCATTCCTTTTGGTAAGTAGCATAGTCTCAGGGGCAAGATGCAACTCGCTTGAGAATAATCATCTAGGTTCATGTCTTCATCACTAAGGGAAGGCACTTAGTTCTAGAAAATACAACAACGTACTGTACCACTCCTTGTTCTCTGCATGGGGAAAATATCAGGTGATGTACTCATAAGACCAGAACTCCCAGCATAATTCTCTCCCCAGCTATACTGGTTTGGATCTAGAAAAGAGAAAGAGACAGAGAGACATAATCTGAAAATACAACTGAAAATACTCCCATGAGTCATTCTAGAGACAGCATCCCTTCAGAGAAGTGTCTTTACTGCAAAAGCTGTTTTTCCTTGTGTCTGTATAAATAAAGACTACCTTTCCCTCTACCCTCCACAAGAGTGTTTTAACTACTCAGTAGATTACCCAGCTCAGAAGAGCTTCATACTAAAATTTCCTTATCATTAAGCGCTATAAAGAGTGGGATGTCTTCAAAGCACTATGGCTGATTAGTTTTTCTATCACTGTCATAGAGACCACTTCTTATTTCCAAATCTAGATCCACAGTTAACACAATATACTACAAAAATCTTAATCAAAGTACATTATATGTTTTGTATAAACACTAGAGTTACTTCTAGAAATTTCTTTCCTTTGAGAAAAAGTTCAATCAAGTTCCTGATGTACAGTACATGCTACAAAAGCAACACGCCTCCAGCAGCACTGGATTAATTCCTTAGTAACTGGTTCCTTGCTAAAATCCCTAAATTGGGTATGAAATTAATTCCACTTCCATTGTTCTGAAGTGCATTTGATATTTACTAAAATTAAGTAGCATTAATAAACCTCACTGTTGGTTCCACTGTAACTAATGCACTGAATGGCTTGCTTGTATATCAACAAGAAAAAAAAAATTATATAAAAGGCAGAATTCAACCAAAGCAACCTATACCCACAGAATGCTAGAAAGAAGTGTCTCATCATTCATAAATATCTGTGAGGCTTTCCACTCTCAAATCAATACAGTTTTGAGGTACCATTCTTCTTTAGCACATTAACTGAATTCAGAAGCTGGCCTCTTTGAAGGAGAAAGTTTTCAGAACTCCAAATTTAGAGGTACAGCTGCTCTTTGCAAAAATGCAGAAAAGAAAATAGCCAAATCCTCCAGGCTTATCACAGGAGAGCAGGAAAACAGTGAGAAATTAAGATGTCCTTGCCAGAATATATAAAAGCAAAGCCCAGCATTTGTGGTTTTAGTGCCAAATGTATTTATTTAGGCAACAATTCACATGCAGCCTCTTACGAGAAGCTTGGACATCACACTGACATTTCAGAACACAGCATATACAGAACATAGCAGTGCTGTACTTACTGTCTTGTTCAGCTCCTTTTAAAAATGCCCCAATGGCTCCCAGGTAGCCTTCATGTCTCAGGAACAATGCCTGAACCTCTCCCTGCCACAATATGAAACATTGCAATTGGATGGTCCCTGATGGCTAACATGCACTTCTTTGTCACTAGTTTTACACTTAAATTTAATAGAAACGACTAGAATATAGTAGTATTCATTTGTGCTACATTCTAACACATTCAGTAACTTCAGTGATACAGCAAAAATGGTGTTCCTGGAACACAGCTTTAGGAGGTACTGTTTACACACATCACTGCACAATTATAAGACAGCTGGGAAAAAACACATGCAGAAGTGGTGCATATTCTAAGCCTGCACAGCCACAGAAGCATAGGGAAGCCAGTACTTCACTAGAAAGACCACTGCATCATCCCATGAATATTCAGCTCCTCTTGCTTGAAATGGCTGGAAATACAAGGTCATCTGATTTCTAGGTCTTCAACATAAATGTGTGCCATTGTGCATCCAACACATTCAAGCCATTAGTCATTTCCTTTATCTCATTACACTGCTATTTAACATTCAACAATATACAGATGCTCCGTATATTATCCATAGGCAAGCATTCCCCCACCAAATTAGTTTAATTGCTAATATAGTACAAGAAAGCTAGGGAGACCAGAAACATCCCCCACCCTAGCAGCAGGGTCCTCTAGCTTGCCTAAGCAAGGCTGGGTGAGACACTGCCTTCTCTGAAAAAAAGTCAGATGTGTCCAGAGCAGTAAGCATAAGAAAACTTAATGCCTGGGTTACCTATAGTAAAAGATCAACTATAATTCTCAGTGAAATTTTGCATAGACTGAACCACTGATAAAGCTATGATTACAAGAATCTAAAGCTGCAGTTTTGTAATAGTTTTCTTGAAACCCAGCCAAGTTTTAAAGAAAGGGACTGCAATGGTGAGACAAAGGAAAATAAAAGGAGCATACAGAAGTCTCTTGGCTGAAAGATTAAGATGAAAAAAAAAATCATTGTCTAGATATCCATATACCATCAGTTTTGTAAGGTTGCAATATAAATTGCAAAGGTGCAGGAACTAACCTACCTCTAACAACCACTAAGTTAGCTTTTGGACTTGATGATATTTCTACTGAAAAAACTTTAATATTTGCCACAGCTTCAAAACCAACAAAGAATTACAGTTTGCCTTAAAAAAAAAAAAAAACAAAAACAAAAACAAAAAAAAAAACACGAAAACACTGACATTGACTGCTAACTATCTCAGCAGAACAATCCCACACTGCACAGCCTGGGGGAGGAAAGAAATAGATGAGAGTCAGCAAGAGGAATTGAATAACAATGGAAGCTATCTAGGAAGACAGTGAAAATTCATTATATGACAGCTAAAGGAGAGCCTGTCAATCAAAAAAACCCAAAAAAGGAATGGAGAGGGAGGGAGAGAGAGTGGGAGGGAGAGAAAGAAGGCATGCACCTGCAAGGGGGGGAGAGGCAGGATGGCCCCCCCGCCCCCGCAGGCAAGGGAGGGGGCAAGAGACACAGAGCGACAGACAGACAGACAGAGCAAGGGCGCAGGGGAGAGGGCGTACGGGAGAGGGAGAGATGCAGGGTGGGCGCACGTGCCAGAGGGAGAGGGAGAGGGAGGGCGCGGGCTAGCAAGAGCAAGAGACAGAACTCCCAGGCCATTCATATTTATTTTATCCCTCCCGCAATTGATCTTTGTGGCTGTGCCTCTCCTATGTAAACAGCAGCCCTTTAAGCTTACTTAATTTGCTAATCCATTTATTTTAGTCTCTGAATTGCCAATGAAAAGATACCTAAATGCATGACTTTGCTATTTGGAAATTTTCTGCTTTCTTTACCTTGGAGAAGAAGTTGATGCTGTAGGTTATTGTGCGCATGGTAACAGGGTGACCCCGAATAAAGAATCCTCCAAAATATATTTTATCTAAGTTATGGAGCTTGGCATAGAGGCAGGCAAGTTGGCCAATGTCGTTGCTGATCATATGTAGTAAACTTTTTGCCATATCTTCTTTGGAAAATTCTTAAACAAAGGAAATAGTAAGCCAAATTAAATACAGTTGAAGAATGCTCAAAGGGACAATATTTTTCTAACAGGAGGCCTACAGCTGGCAAAAAAATACCTTGAGTAGATTCAATGATTTCTTCAACTAGCAATAAAAGGGATGAATTTGATTACACAGCTTAACAAGAAATTCAGCCCTCCCTTTTACTGCTAGCTCTTTGCTCTAGGGGTCAGGTCTACCTGGCTTTATGATAAAGTCAGACAGCTTTTATATATACATATATATGTATTTTTTTCTCCCTGTGACGCTACATAATTAGTAGGAATTCTAAAGCATCACAAGAAGAGGATGGAGAGCGCTAAGCTCTTTATGCTTGACCAGTTTCTTTACACATGTAAGAAGTGCTACCCCCAGAGATCTTTTATTAAAAAAAAAACAAAAACAAAAAAAACAAAAAAAACAGAAAACACCCTTCAAATAACAAGCAAGGGGAGTATCTGTTTGACTGAAGGTACTGTGGAAAAAATGCACTGAGCTTCTGAAAGAGCACTTGAAAGAAACCTTCTTGAAGGGCCAAAATCATGTGAACTTCATTTCTTCTCCCTAGGAACCATGGATGACAAGTCATCTTGACCTGAGATGCACTTCAAGCACTTTATTATAATATTGCAAATAATAAAATTCCAAATTATTAAAAAACAAACAAAAAAATCACTACACCAGGTATCCAGCATGCCATATGTCCTTTCCTGGACCAAAGACGGCCACATTATTTCCCACATGAATGAATTAATGTTGGCTTAACTAGATAGCTACTTCACTTGCCCTAGGTTTACATAATCCCAAACTGAAAATTTGAACACCTGCTTGTAAGACAGTACTATATACTTATTTTTAAATCAATAAAATATTATACAGGCAAGATCAATACTGTGCAGGTAAAACATGTGCAGGCGAGATCGTGAAAAACAGATTATGGTAGTTTCAAGGCAATATTAGATTTGGTGGTTATTTGCCAACTCTAGCTGCTTGGAGACCATTACCAACCTTTGATTTCCAAGGGCCAGAGGAGATGGTTGCATTTATTCTCCTCATGAGCTTCAAAGCAGAACTCTAAATAACCAGAGCAACTCAGGCAGTGCTTCATGTTCCCTCCCAGCCCAACATAGATAACACAGGGAAATGGGTATGGCAAGATATTTATTTTTATGCTGATGAAGTTGGCAACTACATTTCCATCCTTTAAGTGTTAGCAGGAAGCTCTTAAAAGAAGCAAATTCCTGCTGACCAGCAATGAAAAGTATTAACTGTATAGTAAATCTTAGGTAGATCTTTTCTGTACTGGTACCTTTATCTGCTGTAGTAGATTTCCCGAAGCTGCTAGCTATTAGATTTCCGCTTAGCCCCAGGGTCTGGTAGGCCCCTCCGTACACATCTTTCACCAGCATGTCTACATTTGTGTGCTGTCCCTTTGAAGCGAGCTGCAGCAATTCATCAAATTTCTGAGGAAGAGGAAAAAAAAAAAAAAAAACAAACAAACAATGTTACTCCAGGTTTTTTGGATGGCCAGAGAACTTTGTCCATAAACTTAGACTTCTGCAGCATCTTTATTGATAATAAATGAGGGGTTTGTCTTGTTTTAGAAACATCCTCACCAGCAAAAGACATATTATTTGCAGTGACAAAGACTTACCCAGAGTCCTATCTTAATCAGATAGACTGATCTTGGAGCTCCTTTAACCATGAAATGCACAGCCAGTCCTCTAAGAACTAGATCCCATACAGTTATCTGCAAACAATTTTCTGAATTTCCCCAGAAAACCAGAGATGTGGCACAGACCTGATCTTCTTGCCTCTTTTGCAATACCTTGGAGAACAGAAAACTCTCTGGCAGAATGCTGCCATCCAAGACTAGCAGAGCATAAAATAAGACAAAATTCACCAAGTTCTGCCCTGCATACAACCCCAGGGAAAAGTTAGGACATGAAGTTAGGACATGAAGTTAGGACATGAAGTTAGGACATGAAGTTAGGACATGAAGTTAGGACATGAAGTTAGGACATGAAGTTAGGACATGAAGTTAGGACATGAAGTTAGGACATGAAGTTAGGACATGAAGTTAGGACATGAAGTTAGGACATGAAGTTAGGACATGAAGTTAGGACATGAAGTTAGGACATGAAGTTAGGACATGAAGTTAGGACATGAAGTTAGGACATGAAGTTAGGACATGAAGTTAGGACATGAAGTTAGGACATGAAGTTAGGACATAGAGGCATGAATAGAGAAAAGTTGATCCAACAACACCAAAAAGCTTGGGTTTCATAACACTTCAAGAAGCGAGTTAGCAAAAAGTCCTCCTAGTCTAGGATATTTCTTCTCATCCCGATTAGCACATACAGAATTCTAGTCAGGAGCCTTATGCACCTCTTGGAATGAAGTCAGAAACATAGTAACTAAGAATAAGTAGAACTATGGCTTGAGGCATAAGAAAAAAAGAAGTGTCCAAAATCCAACAGACTAACCTGTAAAAACACATTAATGTCACTGAAAATAAACTTGCACGTAACCCGCATTCTCCGAATACTAATAATTGGGCTCTTTCCATTTTGCTTCTGCAGGTAGTACTGCAGGAATCGGGTGGGCAATTCATGTTGAAACAGAGCACAGAAAATTAACAGGCCACTTGGAGCAAGCTGTTCTCTGAATTATACCCAATTTTAAGAGAAGAAAAAAGTTCATCTCTTCCTATAAGCTTGTCTTTGATGACCACCTCCTCAACTCCAATTAGGAGTATTATTTTGCCACTGACAAGCATCTTTTTTTTCCCCTCCATGTATTCTAGCAGCGTCTTTCTGCATTTCAAGCTTGCCTTTATGCACTAGTACCATAGAAAATACAAGCATAACTTGTATTGTAGATAACAATCTATCTATCTTGTAGATAACTCAGCCTGGTTATCTAAGTCTAGGAGCATAAGCACTTAGTAGAGAGTACTAAAACCACCCTGAACATCACAAAACTACCTGTTTCGTTTCTGCACAAGAGCAGCAGTTCTTCAAAACACAAGATAAAAAACCCACATGAGACGGACATAGTTTTGTTCATCTTCAGGCAGACTAATTTAGCTCCCTGGTCTCCCATACAAACATCACTTAATTATTATTTCTCCCTATTGAAAGGGTATGGCATTCCACCATTTTGAGCTTCCTCTTAGCATCTCATTTATTCCCACTTCCCCTGAAAGATACCTTTGTTTTTGTGAGCAGTGCTCCAAGACCCCAGAAGGTCCCTCCTCCAATTGAGCTCCCTCCAATCCATTCAAATTTGTCTTCTGTTTCTACCTGTCAATAAAACAAGGCAGATTTTGCTTAGAAAGTCCTATTGTAACTATAAACTCACAGTTAAACATGAGAATGCTTTTCTTTTTTTTTTTTTTAAAGCAGTGGGATTGGTGCAGGCAGAACTATTTATTTGTGTAAACATCAGGTGAGAAGTTCTCCAGAGGTACGTATTCCACAAACTTAAAATCCTAAGAGCTTTCTGTGCTATGTAGAAATCACTCTCCCAGCAACTGCTGTAAGGAGAGGGATTTGCTTACAGGTCCGAGACGATACTTCCTATTCCTTTCCATTCATAGCAAATAAACATATGTGCAGGGCTGCTACTCTCCAACACAGAAAGAGCAACCTTTATGGTAAGGTTCTGTTAGGTTTCGCTGCTCCAAGCTTTTGTCACTAATGGCTAAAGCTTAATTTTCAACTGAACACCACAAATAGCTTTCAAAATCTTTGCATTTATTTCTAGGCCAACATCTTAAATATGGACATTAAATTTGATCCCCTAAACAGTGCAGCAAAAAACCCACTCTGCTCTGAGAGCCTTGGTCCTCTGCAGTTAATGCTGCAACTTCTCTAAACACTGAATTAAATCCGATTAAAGGGAGACTGTAGGGGTCAACAGAAAAGCATTTAACTCATTAAAAAGCTGAAGGAAAAAAAATCATACTTTCCTTTTCTAAACTTTGTATGACCCATGAGAAAAAGCAATTATAAACCTAAAATAGTAAGATGTTTCAGATCACCTTTATCAAATTTGATGAGAAAACATTTTAGCAACCACTCACCTTCACTATAGAAACCCCAGAGCCAATATTGACTAGTAAATACGGGAAAATATTCGGGTGGTTTGTCTGAAATCGAAATTCCGTATCCGAATCTTTCTGGTATGCAAACACTTCATGCGGTATGTTCTTTAGCACAAAGTTGCATCCTTTAATTAGGCAGGTCATTACATCTTCTTTATCTACTCTGAAGAGAGGTGAAAGAGAAGAAAAATAAAATAAAATTCACAGTCCTGGGGATGAGTAAGTGTCCTTTTAGAACATTAGTTTTTAAAAACTTCACAAACAAAAGCTAGTAACCCACACCACATGGCAAAAGTCCAGATCTCTTAATGATGAGACCTAGATCTGCATATGTTCCGATGTCCAGTTTCCATGCCAGAACATACAGTCAAAAGTTAGACTGTACTTGCACAGTAACTTTGACCTACATTAATCATGCTGTCATTAAAAATAATTGTGCTCCCCAGTCTGCTTGTTGCCACTGCCTCCCTAGTGCCAGCACCACTATATATGCACACACGCAACAGAACAGTAGGAAAGGAAACTTATCTGGAAATTAACCGAACAAAACAAGTGTTCTATCGCTCTTCCCTTCTCTCCTCCAAAAAGGCCCTCTCAACATTTCAGCACTCATTTATGACACATTAAAATGACTGCAAGGAGCCTACTGCTGAGATTACTAAACACAGGAGAAAAGGAGACACCTCATAAGAACAACAGAATTCACAACAGTACATGTTCTGAGTAGGAAGGCTAGGGACATGATACATAGTCCATGTAAGATGGAAGCTGTAGTTCAGTCAGCTAACATTTTATGGCTTCTGTAAACTTCTGTATGTTATGTATTGTTACTGAAATTATGTATGCTAAATTTCTTGAATGAAATATCAGAAGTAGAAGCCCTTTTGAAAACACATAAGCAAAGTATAAATGTACATCTCAATTAACACAGAACACTAAGATGTCAGGGAGGAGAAGCTGCTGCTGCTTTCTGGGCCTGTGGATCTATTAAGTATGCAATTCTTTACTCACTAAAAAACAGATGCACCACAAGAGTAAGGGGAGAAACTCCTCCTGGTCTTGATTAACAAAAACTTAGTAAGAGCCAATAAGGGACTGATGTAGGCTGGTTTGGGGGGGGGGGGGGGGGGGGGAAGTTAATAGAATTCTACCTATCAGAAAAGGAGAGTATTTGAAAAGGCAATATAAAGGGAGATGGCCATAGTACTTTAAAGACTGAGGATGGCGCTCCTTAGAATCACAGCATATGAGAGGTCTTGATGTTTTTGCCTAGGATATCAGGTAGTGTTTCATATTGGTGTAAATGAGAGATATGTTTATCTATACTTACAGTAGCTTTTTAGCACATGGCTTTTGATATAGGTGCTGGAATGGTAAAAAAATGAGGCTGTAAATTCATGGGACTGTCCCTTCATTCTCCTGCAAGGCTATGTTTCTACATGTGGTTTAGGCAGGAGCTATGCAATGAATTACTGTAGCATATCAACTGCCCATTTCTGGGCATGCACAGGAAAGCGTTAGGAGCTTTTAGAATTGTAACTTGAGAAGCTGGGCAACTACAGATATTAAGTACATTCAGGATAAAAATTGTTTGCCAACAGGCTTTTGGCTTTTAATATTAAAATCTTCCTTTCGTGAACTTAATCCTAGACTTTTAAGTAGAAAGATCAAGTCTCAGGAGAAAAACACCTGACTACAGTAACCAAATTAAAATCTCTCAGTTAAAAACCCTGTTAGTAATGAATTTACTAATTACTTACTGTAGTTCAAATATTACTGCACTTTATAACCACTACAGGTTTTGCCTAGTGGCACCTCTGCCCTTGTGGTTCAACAGCATGTCCAAAGCACATTACTGATAACTGGGATACCACTGCTGAAATGCTGCTGCTTGTGAGATGAAAAGCGAAAAGGTTTATCATAATCATGATGCATAGCAGTTTAAGTTAAAAAGAAGGGGATGCAAGTTAAACCCTTCATAGAAAAACTGTGATAATACCATACTTTTTCTATTACTGCCTTTCTGCTGGAACCTGCGTTTCTTTCTGCTGGCTCTACTCCTGGACCTCTACTGTGCCAGTTCATAACCTTTGTGCAACTTATGTTAACTAACAGGACAGTCCAGCCTGATCTGACCAAGATGAATGTACATACTCTCCAGCTTCATTTCTGCTATGTAGGTGGCTATTGCTGGCAGAATAATAAAGTGGAAAACATGATTAACATTAAGTTAATCTATTAAAACTGACTATGATGAAGAATCACTTTTACAAAGAAGAAATACACTCCCATAATTAAGTTTTAACAGTTGCACTTACTTCAACCCCAACTTCTTCTCAATAAGATCTTTAAATTTATAGGCGCCGCCACCTGTAGCTTTGATTACTTTTGTCTCTGTATTGACTAGATGGTCTTTGATGAAATCTAGGCAGGTTTCAATATAAGTGTTTTCAAATTTAATGAAGTGAAGTCGAGCTGTAATCTCCTCCTGAACTGATATTTCATATAAAGGTTCATGTTCTATGTCCTTTAAGAAAAAAAAAGTATAGATTTCATTAATTAAAATCCTTCCCTGAGAAACAAGGGTATATGTTAAACAACTAAATAGTTATGCTTCCTTTGCCTTGAAACTGTGTTAACGCTACCACAGCATAACATCCCAAGATGCTTTCAAAGAAGAAAGCAATTCCAATAAATCCTAATATTCCTTAAGAAGCCAAGAATATAATCAATTCCCTCCCATGCATTAGACATATGTGAGAAATGTCAATGTGTGAGACAAAGTTATGCTTACACAGGAGGGTGGTTTATTCATTTGTTTTTTTAAAATCAAAGTGTCATACTAATCTGTCTATAAAATAACTGTTTCAAGTATCAGCTGTAGCAATCCAGGCAATTTGAACACCCAGAGCCTATAGGACGAAGTGAGGAACATAACTGAGTTTTCCCACATATGGACTGCACAACTTAGAAATCTTGCTACTAGTCTTTCAGTGAAGAGAACACCTATGATGCATATATCATGTGAATTTGGATCTAGAGCTATATAAAGCTTGCAAAGCAAAAGCAATTGCCAAACACAAGGTGGAGATTAGTTTCCCCTGGAATAGACCAAAAGGTTATTAACAGGAGCCACACACTCTTCCAAGCTGCAGTATAACTGCTTTGGGATAGTCTTAAGCGTGTCAGTACGTATTAGAATGTGTGTTTAAAATAAACATTTTAGTTGTGACAACTTACTTCAGAATCAATCATAGATGTTACAGAGGGTCATATTTAAACTATGAGCAAGTTGTAGCCAAAGTTCTATAAAGAGCAAGGTACTATAATAGTATAATGGAATTTGTATTTGGTATCTGTGAGAAGTCAGCCCAGTAATTCAGACTTTCTGGGTTTGGTTGTACCTTTGTTCTGAGTCATTCATATGCAACTGATACATCATATAATGCATTTCCTACCTTTCCAGAATGATCAAAGGATCTCACTCTTGCTACTTTATGCTGTACAGTTGAATAATAAGCCAATTTGGTTAATGAGCCACCTGTTAATGAAAAGATCACAAGTTACGATTCATGCCTTCACCTTTACTTATGTAAAACATAGGTAGGGCAAACAATCTAACACAGTTCTTGGTTTTAACACCTTCTCAGCTAAGGACAGATATAATTAAGCTAAGCACGTAAAGCAGTGACCCAAAGAACCCTCGTCAGGAAACTGATTTGACATAGCTAACTCCAAATGCGCTATTCTATGGGAAAAGCTCCAAAGGATGAGCTTATGCCCAAGTGATGTGGGGATGACTGAAGACAAGCAGAAGTCAAAGAAACAAGAGTTCTTAGTCAGCTAGTCCACTGATGTTTTTACCCACTCTACAGGTAACCAAGAGTCGAAGGACTGGAGGGAAAGAAAGTGTATTAGTGTAGCACTTACACCAGCCACTGTTAGTTATCTTGTTTGCAAATTTTTTCTGGAAATCCCCAGATCTGCTGCTTACAAAAGGATTTTATGAGTAGGTTTGCTGTGACTGAGCAAGGCATACCCTGTGCACAATCAGCAAGTGTTTCACCAGGAACATTTAAGCAAATATATTTTTAACTCAGTTTCAAGGACAAGCTACAAATTCAAAGCTCCTTAAAGGATGAATTTAAGTACTGATTAACTCTACTGCAAAATTATGCTTCGCTTTAGGGCGAACAACATTTAAAATTAAGCTTCCAGCAGAAAACTTAAGACATGTATACATTTTCATATATTCTTCAAAGGCTAAACTAAGATTCTTTAACAGACAGCAAAAAAAAACAAATGACACCAACTTTGACAAAAAGTTTTTAATTTTGCCTGTATGTGAACTGGGAAGAACTTGATTTAACTAATACTTCCTTAAACACACCAGTTAGCAAAAATTACCAACACCCAAGTCCCAGCAGACCCACCCTATCAGCCCCTTCTCTTCAGGCCATAAGTCTGCTTATGTCAAGACAAAGCTTTCAATACTCATCTTGAAACAGTACATAGTCACTTGCCCTAACTATGCTATCTTTGCCCCTGGTCTGCAAAAGTGGATTTAGGAAGCTAGACTAATTTACCTAACATTTTCCTTAGGAAATAAAATTGCTGGTGCATTTGGTTCCTTTGATATCTTGAATCAAGCAGAGATTTGATCCTGAAAGCAGGGGACTGTCAAAGACCCTGCTTTTTATTTTGTAAAACTAGCTTTTTATTTTTTTCTAATCTCTGAAGAAGAACACTTCAACACCTCCTGTTCTAAAGCATCAGTTTGTTTCATAAAACTCTAAGCTGCTTTGGCCGTTAGAGAAAATCTTAAGAAACAGAAAACAGGAACTTATCTTAAGTTATATTAAAAAGTAACTTGAGCTATAGACTACAACCTTATCGATATAAGAAAAGTCACCTTTAACTTTGCATCCATATGTTGCCTCCTCAGAACATGAATACAAGGCAGTCAGAAGGTACATATCTTTCTGTGCTTCAGTTCTAATATATAGCTGAATTTGGCCTCTTGCCAAAGATTTGGCATATTACCTCCTTTCAGTAAATTTGTAATGCATCTTGCAGAACATGCAGCATACAAAACAGGATGCAATTATGACCAGCTACTCAGTTAAAACCAAAGTCCCAACAGTAAGTAAAAAGTTGGCAAAGTCATAACATACTAACTAAGCTTAGTGTTTCTAAACTCTGCTGCCTTACAAACAACTGTAATCAAGAAATGCAGTGTAGGCAAGTGAAAGGTAAAGCTATAAGCACTAGCTAATTTTACATATATAATAGTACTCTCATCCCTTCAATAATGCTCAAATAAACATGAAAATTTTTGCAACATTTGGGGACAAATATAAGGCTTCCATCAGGAATTTTAAGCTAAATCTGCCTGAGGTCAGTTGCAAATGATCACTGACAGACATTTATAGAAACAAAAGCAATAAAGTATTCCTCACCTCAGATATTTGTTTCAGTGCACCAGCCAATACGTTAAAGTTTCTGGTGAACAAAACCCAAACTGTTGTGTTCCGCTGGCTCATTGTTTAAAGAGTGGTGTGGGTTTTTTTGTTTTGTTTTTTGTTTTTTTTTAAGCTGAATAGTTCTGTGCTATGATGAATAGCTTCTTTCCAAACCGCTAAGTCGGGGAATCACCAAACTTGTCCTGAAATGTAATAGTGTTTGTACAACACCAATAATACTAAATGCAGGTGCCCTTTAGCAGTTAATTTATTATCAGATAAATGGTATGTAAAGTATGAATCCATTTAGCTACGTTTTACGCTTTCTCCACTCCCTCCCCCAGTATTTTGACTTAAAAGTCCATTCAGGACACCAGCTGAGACATATAACCAAGGTTTACAATTAATCCTACAACTCTAGTTCCACTCTGACCCACTGAAAGAGCTAATTCTAACTCTCATTTTAACAAACATGAAATAAGTGACTACCTTTGGAAGGAGCTAAGTATACCTGTGATATAATAACAAGGTTATATATTATGGTGCATATATTCCTCCTTACACACAGTAAATCCATAGCACCCAACAGAGCAAACTGGACCAGAGGACTAATGGAAGCTTGCAACAGGATGACCATATCGCACAGTGATACACCATTATAGCAGCCAGTGCTGAATGCAAAAAACTGTTGATCTGGGTTCTTACCAAGTAGTTTCACTGACCTACTAATTGCAAAACAGGAGCAAAATGTATGAACTGGCATTTTTGGTTTCACTGATCTGCCTAGAACAATGAGCGCCCATCTTTGCACAGGTTGAAATATCATCAACTGGCTTTGCTCAGATATGGGAACAAATTCAGCTGCATCCTAAAATGGCCCACCACACCAGCACAACACTCTGCTGGTGGGCTGTGGCGCCCAGCTCTCACTTTCTGATGTGCACTGCTGCATACCCTTAGTGCAGGCCGTTGTCCCCCCAGGTCTGTCTCATTCTCAGGTCCAGGCATAGGACATGGGATGTTTCACCACGTGACTACAGTAAACCAGCCTAGCGTGCTACTGCTATAGCCCCCCGCACCCAAGTCAAACCCACCCATCTCCTCTGCAGCCACCCTGCTCTGCCAGAGCAGGGCAAACAGCAGTCTTGCCCTAGCCCCGCTTCTTCTTCGAGGCCTGCCTCAGGGGCACGGAAGCGCCCACACAGCGCACCGCCCTCTCGCGCCCCAGGCCCTCACCGCGGCCAGGGACAAGCATCAGCCGCGGGGCTCGGGCCGGGCCCAGGGGGCTCCGCAGAGCTCCTCCGCGGCTGGGCCTAGTCCCGCGGCCTCGCCCTCTCGCCCGGGGCGCTGTCCAGCTCCGGGGAGGCGCGGCTGCCCCCCCAAAGCCCCGCTGAGAAGGGAGCCGCCCCTGCTCACGGCACCGCGTCTTCTCCGGCAGCAGCCCCTCGCGGGCACGGCAGCCCTCTACCCCACCGCCTCGCCATCCGTGCGGCCGCCTCGGCCCCACAGGATTTTCTCTCCCCTCTTCGCCGCCAAGGGCAGCCCCGGGCTGTCTCTGATCTACTTACCTCAGCGGCCCGTTAACAGCCGCGAGCGGCATGTTGGGGCTTGTAGTGCCGCTCCCCACCTCCGCCTTGCCACCGCAGGGCTGCGAGACTTCCAGTCCCGCCGTGCCCCGCGCCGCTACTCCGCCGCGGCGCCTGCCGGGAGCTGTAGTGAGCTCCTAGTACCCCGCGCTGGCCGAGGCGCCCCAAGGGACTGCACTTCCCAGCATGCCCCGCGCTCCGACAGGCTGCCCGTCCCCGACGAGTCCCCTCGGCGGACGAGAGCCGCCGCCGCCGCCCGTCCCTCGGCCGTCGCCCCCCCCTTCTTTGCCTCCTCCGCCCCGCGATTCCCGCCCGGTTACCGATGTCTATGGCGAAACGCTTGGCGTTCTCCAAATTGCGAAAGATTTCGTCAGGCGGAAGGGTGATGCTCTTGTCCAGGCTGCCATGACCGCCGCTACCTCGCCCGCCCCGCTCCGCCATTTTGATCGCAACCCACTCTTTGCTTGACCTCATCGGCATGCAAATGTATGCGCATATATTTACATACTAATAAGGCCAACGCATAGATTATGCGAACGAGGCGGGAGCTTGGGGCGGTGGCCGCTGGGCAGGTGAGGGAAACTCCTGCGGGAAGGAAGGAAGGAAGGAAGGAAGGAAGGAAGGAAGGAAGGAAGGAAGGAAGGAAGGAGGGAGGGAGGGAGCGAGCGAGCGAGCGAGCGTGCGTGCGTGCATGCATGTGCGCGTGTGTGCGCACCTGTGTGTACATCTGTGTGTACCTGCGTGTGTGTGCGTGCATATGTGTGCGCGCGAGAGTAGGTGAGTGGGTGTGTGCGCATATGTGCATTTGTGTGTGTTTCTGAGTGTGAGTGCATGAGTTCATTTACAAGGGTCTCTGTGAGTGCGTGTGTGTGAGTGCGTCTGTGAGACTGAATGTGTGTATATGTGACTGTGAGTGCATGTTTGTGTGAGTGCATTTCTGAGTCTGGGTATGTGTGTGACTGTGTGAGCATGGGAGGGCGTGTGAGTATGCATGCATGAGTGTGCGAGTGTGCAAAGCCCTTCCTTGGTTCTTCTTTTTGCACGCTTCCGCGACTTCTGGGGGCCCACCAGGCAGCACGGCGCCACTCGCTGCTGCAGCAGCGGGGTGCCAGGCTGAATGTCACACCACAAATATGACTGGAAATGTGAATAATATTTCCAAGTGAGAAAAGAAGAGGTTGGCTGTGAGTCACCTTAGAAATGCAGTGCAGAGAGTTCAAGTAGCACTTGGGTGCTCACTGATGAGGGCTGACCGACAGTCTCATGTCTCTGCCTGTGGTGCAATCCTGCAAGCCTAGCTTCCTGCTTAACTCCTTTTGGCATTCTGCATCTCTGATACGCAGCACTTCAATGAGAAGGAGCAGCAGCAGGTTTGCAAAAGTAAATACAGGCGATAGAAAAAGTGTTGTGAGGCCTAGGAGCTCCCAGGTGTCAACCTGCTGCTGAGCAAAGCATTACCTTTTGAATAAAAATATCTACTCTGTGTGTAGGGTTTATTTTTTCCCATCAGTGTGTTTTATAGATTTCTGTAGACAGAGGTCACTCAACATGTCTCACATGGAGAAATGGGACCCAGATGGGTGAAAAGATGCTGCCAAAGTTATACAATATTTGACAGAGGCAGCAAGAGAACTGTTTTCTAGTTCCGTGCTCTAGCAGTTGGACAGCATCACACCCAACAAGAGGCTTTAAAGTCTGTGATCCCCTAAGAGTCTTTCTGTTATGCCTGCAGCTACTCAGGGCAACACTGCTTTTAATATCCGTTGTCTCATGCCCCATATATGCTAATGCACATATATACACACACAAGTGCACTGAGCAGCTATAAATATCTCCCCTTTAGATGGAAAACTGTAGATTTACATTCTCTGCATTTTGGATGTTTTAGTGGCTCAGCTACATGTCATGGGAACATGAAATGTAGCATGAAGTGCCTTAACAAACTTCATCTATTAACCAAATGTGTTTTCTGTGTTTGGGACTGAGCCATAAGATTTCCTGAGTTCACCTTTGCTGTGGCCTTTCTTGGCAAGTCCCTTGGCTCTAAATTTCCAAAGAATTTGTGGTTTGAGGTGCCACAAGTTTTATCTCATGTGGAGAGAGCTAGGGTGTGATAATTTGAGCTGTGTAGTTCTTGGCTTTGGAGAACGCCGTTGCAGGGATTTCAAACTGGACACAAAACAGATGAGGCACTTAGACACTAGTTCTGAATATCTTTTTTCTTTTACTGCAATCTCTGTCTTATGTCCTCTAGTCCACAAGATGGGGGCAAACCATGCACCCCAGGGACATCAGCTATGTGAACTACTCAAGAAAGAATAATTTGCTGGATTTATTAACTATATTTTTATTTATTTTGTTCTGTTCTAAGTTCCTGCAAATTCTGAAGTTCAAGATAATATCTCACATAAGTTATACAATAGGTGCAGCTCACATATAACATGTCAGTCATAGTATCCTCCAAGGACAACAGTGAATTTACATTCTCCTCCAGTTGTGGGATACCAAAAAAATAAATATAATTTGTACACCTGCCTTTCATAAAAGACTTTGATAAATACTTGTAAAATCAACAGCGCAGGCCGTAACTTTCTTTCCTATAAGGATATAAAATGAGCTGTTGCCTTTATAAAAGGCATACGTATCCTGAACCTCACAAATAACACTCAGCTTTTGCGAGCAAGACCTCCTGAGGAATTTCCTCTACATAGTTTGAATTACGGTTTAACCTTTTTCCAAGCACACTCAGTATGATCTACAAATATTATAGACCCCACTATGGCACCCACAGAAGAGCTAGATTCCCAAATGTGTCCAGTTAGACTGACTGCTCTGCTTGAGACACCTTGGGCCCCCGTGGCTACAGCTGCAGCCTGGCAGTACAGGTGTGGATAGTTTAGAGTAGTCAGGAGTCTCAAGTGGGCAGGTCAGACGAAAGAGCTCCTACTGAATGGACACCTTTGAAGATGCTAGCCCGAACTTCTGAGAAGTTACTGCTTTCTAAACAGACATACATATACAACCTCACCAAGGTTAAGAGCAACCAGTGTTCCTCTCTGAACAACTCTTGGTCAGCCTCGCAAGAGGATTATGTCACACATTCTTTTAGAATAACTTTCTCTCCATGTGGTGGGAACATTTCTGTCCTTCTGGAAGATGGGAAACAGACATCCAAGCAAAACAATTCTCTGTAAAAGGAAAACATTCTTCCCTACTCATGAGAGGAGTGAGGGGACTTCTACAGAAAGTCACAAGCTCCTCTGGAATACAAGCACATGTGCAGAAACACAGCAAGAGTACTCCTGGCCTACCAAGGCCTCCAGAGGTTGCAGGAGGGTTTCAGTGCTGCTTGTTTTGCAGAGGGCTGGTGGGTGGAAGTGGGCACAGAAGATGAACCAGAGTCCTTGGGTATTGCTTGTGACCTCTGGAAATGGTAGAGCAGTTTCATTTGAGTTTCTGTGTTTGCTGAATGAAGAGACAAGAATTGCAGAGCTTCTTTGAGGCACCAGGCATACCCTTCACTATAATCCTGCTGTAGGCTTTTGGAAGATGCTGAAAGAGCGGAAGAGAAGAGAAGTGTTAGGCAGATCCAGGCTGGAGTAACGGCCCAATGGTAATGACAGCAAGCATGAATTACTCAGATCCAGAGGAGGTTGTACTCACCTTGGCTGTATTTCAGGTAGCTGACAGTCATTTCCAGGATGTCGGCTTTCTCCAGCTTGGAGTTGGGCTGGAGTCTCTGGAACTCCTTCTCCAAGAGCAGTTTCAGCTGCTCAATGCTGCTGTTAATTCGGTCACGACGCAGTTTCTCTACAATTGGCTTCCTGAGCTGTAACACAAAGCAGGAAGAGGACAGTTAGCAACAGGACATTTTCCTTCTCATCTCTATTAACCTTTCGCTGAAGAGGGTCAGCTCTCCTCAGCTATTTGCCCTTGCAGTCACAGGGACTGATGGATACTTACTCTGTTCTTTTCCTTGGGTGTTAGGATTTCCAGGGAGAGAGCATTGGGTGCCATTATCCACGTGTTCAGTGTCAGTGTTAATTCAGAGCTTGCAAGTTAGCCAGTGGTGAAGAGAGCTGAGAGCGCCTCTATTTATACACAGTAGCTGCATAGAAATGTATGGGTCCTAAGCTACTTGGAGTTTCCCACAGTTGATAGCCAATCCATGCATGCCCTGGGACAATAGAGAAAGCATCTATTACAGCATGGTAAATTGACTGCGAATTGCCTGGGGATAATGCCCTGCTCCCAAAGGAGCAGGTGGACCAGGGAGTGTGTGACACAATAGGGCTTGGTCTTACGGTGCTGGGGTAAGAACGTGGGAAAGTGTTTGCCATCATTATAATCAAACTTCTGCCTGAAGCTGGGAACGTCAACATCTCAATATGCTGCCTTTTCCCAGGCTGTGAGGAAATTAAGCACAGAAGACAGATCTCAGGAAGAGAAAATGGTCTGTCCCCATGACCAGAAGAGGGGCTAAAAAGGAAAAGATGCAGAACGAGAGGGACTAAACCCGTTCATTGACATTAAACCATGCTTAGAGCAATACAGTATCAGATAATTTTCAGGCAACTAGTGATTAAAATCAAGAGACAGAAACGGTAGAACAATTTGCTCTAAGATGTACTTGAAATGTTTTCCTCTCCATTTGTTTAAATACTTATGTGACTCTTTTTTGCTTTTGTCTGGGTCATCTGGGCTCTCCAATGGCAGCCTGTGATGTGTATTGATTATGATGCCTTTCCCAGACCTGCTCTATTTAATCTCATGACACTTTCCAAGCCATTGCGAACAACACCTCACTGTTCTCTTGGTCCTGAGCATCCAAGTAAAACACCTAGATAAATTCTCCCTTTACAAACAGACAACTGAAATCCGGTGAGAAGGTGGTTCTTATCTATTACTTTGCTTGTGTTATCCTGTTTGTAGAATGGGAATACAGCTGCTAGGGTATCCTGTGACTCCATTCTATCTTGGGCTTTCTCTGTATATTTGACATGTGTATTGCACTGAATGCAAGTAATAAAGTAGAAAGGACCAGTTTGGATCCAGGGCTAACGCTAATATTTGGAGATGTTTTTCCAGGCTGTTCTAGGTTGCCTACTGAAGTCTACTGCCCCCCAAGCATGATTCAATACTTAGCTGGTCTCCTTCAGGACCTGTCAGGCAGGCATGTGAAGCCTTGTATTGACAAATTTCCCAGTTACGCTTTGTGGTACATGTATCTGAACTGTAGTTTACAGAGCGCTATTGGCCTAAGGGGAGTCCTGGATGAACATAACTTTCTTTTTTCCTTAATACATTTTCTATGGTCAGAGGCTAGCTCCAAGGACAGGGAATAAATCTAGATCACCACTAACACGCTAGCATGTTGGGGATGTTAGTTTTTTGAGTATTTGTTTCTCAGTACTATATTTATGAAAGCCCTCTCTAGTTCCTGTAATAGCCTTTCAAAATGGAAAGGAAATCTTTCATTTCACTGTGTCAGCTGAGATCAGCTTGTCTGACCTGCCCTCAGCATCCCTGCCTATAAGCCATGGCCGAAACCTTTATCTGTGGGTACGTGGATAGCAACATGTTCCAGGACCCACTGGCTTGTTGCAAGGACAAATGTTGCACGAAAGGATATGATTCTGCAAAGTTTATAACTAGTTATTAAAATGAGGCTTACAAAGCCCTTTTTAACTCCTGGCTTCTTGTGGCAGTGAGTTTCATAGGTCAGCCATTCTCCCCTCCTTCTTCTCCAGCCCAAAGACATTTTACATTTAGATGGCTCATTTAGGGTGTAATGATTTTAAATGTTAATGCTTGTCAAAAACCTGTAAATGAGGAGAGTGCATGAGTCCTATTGAAAAACTGTTCCCTGAATGATTTTGTCAGCTTGGAATTGGCAGTTATTACTTGCATCCCAGGCAATCCCTGGCTGCATATACTTGTACTTTATGGGACATCAAAGTCAAGCACAGGACTTTGTGCATCTGTCTCAGGGAGCACATCAGATGAACTGTACAGCAAGTCCTGCCACTCAGCAGATGGGAAGGGATATGTCTGCAGCAGCAAAGGGCATGGTGAAGTGGGAGAAAAGCTTTAACCCAATTTTCAGTTCTGGAAATATGGCATGAGTGGTTTTAAACACTGCCATCCTATTCCCAACACAATGTTCCTGGACTCCAAAGGGCTAAACCAGCTCTCACTGATTAAAGCATTATCCCTTCCTTCAAGTGCTGGGCAGATGGTGCAGCAAGCATTAGCTTTCTACTGAGGAGCCGCAGAGGCACACTTCTTTTGTGAACAGTTTAACACTGTGAATGGAATGATGTGTGGGAAACCCTCAGAACTGTGGATTCATACCATCTGATGTGAATAGTAAACCAGGCAAGCTGCTTTGCAGGGCGTGCACAAAACAACAGCTGTCTGGGCTTACAAACTCCCAGCTTCTCTTCCTCTGTCTCACCAGTTGAAAAGATAGCAACTCTTCAGCTTCTCCCTTGCCCACTCCACCTATGCTCTGTATACTGTTAATGAATAAAAGAGAAACAAATCATTCTTTTCCAGTTTGCTTCGACTGCCTTATTGAGGCCTAAAAACATAATGGCAACAAGCTATTTCTCAGCTAGTGTTTCAGGATACTAAATTCTCCAGGGCAAGGCTGCCCCTAGAATGCAGTCTTTATGGAAGTGGGTGTAGTATGCATTCTCTGTAAGGACTTCAGGGAGGGAAAAAACCTCTGTGCTGTGGGCAATTCTGTAGCTCCTTATTAAAAAGTCTGTAACTAGTTTGTTCAGTTTTGACTCTTTTGAAATAGAGCTATCAGAGCAATAGTCTGTCCCACTGGAACACGTTTCTGATCCAAATCCAATCCTTGTCACTGTCCTTCATATTTGTGGGAGGAGTTTGTGACTCTCACTGACTGTCACTGCAGTGCCAGAAGGAAAGATTGATTGTCTGAGGCTCTGAATTGGTGGTTTCCTTGTGTCTGGCATGAAGTATTAAAAGAAACAAGCCACTAAATTTGCCAAGCATTTAGAGCTGACTACGTGACGTGTCACAAACACTTGCTTTGAGTTGAGGGACAACCTCAAAGGATCTGGCAAAGGTAACTAACCAACCCCAAGATTATAACCAGCAGGCTTGCATTCATTATAGTCCATAAATCAAAACAGCTGGAAGAACTCTAGCCTAGGAAATTGATACTGAGCTGTGGAGCTCTCTGCCTGCGGATTGCAGGTGGAGGTCTCAGCTCGGGTACAGACCTACTGTGCACACTGTTATCATAAAAGCTATCACTACTGGTAATACTAACTGGCAGCTTTCTTAGCCCATCTGATACTTAGCTTTCTGTGGAGGTGGACCCAGTGTGTTGTGATGTGGCTAACGGGTCTGGAGGAAGATGGTCTGTCAGAGTAGAGTACAGGAAACCAGCATTTCACTGTCTCAGTTTTGTAGATTTAAAAAACAGCGCTCATACCTCTAGGGCTGTACTTATAGCGCACAACTCGATGGCTTAAAGCTTTCCTTTCTATGTCACTTTTAAAGCATTTTTATTTTAGACCATTTCCTACATTTATGTCAGCCTGTCTCGCAAATACTCTAGATGGTATTTTTAAAGAAATAATTATAATTTTGTTTTTTCTGTGCCTTCCTTAAATGGTTTAGAATCTATCTGACAACCTCTCTTGGAACACCTATTTAGTGTCGAAGACCATAACATTCCCAAGTTTTAAAAGGCCTCAGATAATACTGATTGATCAATGTGCTCCTTGGGAAAATAGCTCTCCAGATGGTCTATCGGGACAGGAATTGCTGGACGTCACAATGCGGAGCCAAAGAGCGTCACTAATGTGGGTTGTTGTGAGGCACGCTTCCTTTGTGCTCCATTTGAATGTCATAAATAGGGAAGAAAGTGTGGGAAACTCTGAGAAACTCGGGCCCACACTCTGAGGTTAATAGGGGCTTTGTCAGGAGAGTATTCCTGGGCTGTGGGATCAGCATAATAAACATCTTCTTCCCTAAGGGTGGGAATGTGTTGGAGCAGGGGAGAGTCACCCCAAGGGAGAGAGCAGCATAGGAAGCTTTGCATCCAATTATTATAAGTGATAATAATTAATAAATTGTAAACCTAACCTTTGCTTTGCTAAGACTGGTGAAACTGGAGGTCTGGATTTTAGCTCACAAGTAACTGGCGAATCAAAGCCCACAGGGGTAGGTCTTTGGCTGGCCCAAACCAGAAGTGCTGCGCTTGCACCAGCCGTGGATCAGACTGCCTGGAGCAAATGGGAGACTTTCTGGTGGGATTTGGATTCTCCTCTCCATGAAGAAAGCAGGGCCGAAAGCAAGACCTTACTGTTTCTCTGCCTTACACCGTTTCTGCAAACAGTAGGTCTGAATCTCATGTATGCTAACAGCCAAGCATGATCAACTGCCCCACTATAACCAGAGTAATGTAATATGGCTCCAGTGTAAATGAGAGTAAGACCCTGAGGTTTGAATGTCAGCAGCAGTGTCTGTCTGGATTGATGCCAACATGGCTGGCAGGGGTCCTGGGCTTTATGGCCTGATCGTGATCTCACATGAGTTGTCATTTTTTTGCCTTGTTCCTCTTTTAGCCTAGGACTAGGGGGACTGGCTTCAGATCTAACTGTCTTCAAAGTGTGTGTGGCTCTTCTTTGGTTTCCTTTTCTCTTTTCCTTGGTGATTTTTAAACAGACTGCTGATGCTGCAATTCCAATATTAGCAAGGGTCTGCAACATAGTTTACCTGGGCTGTAATACACTAGCTGCATAAGACACCTGTCCTCATAATAGCAGCAGACTACCCCACGCCATCACGCGGTGCGTGGCTCTACTCCTTGCCTCTATGGTGTATAGTCAGAACAAAGTATGCTTTGGGACAGGCTGCATTTCTACTGAGTCTGAATTGCCCCAAAGGAATTTCTTCCCCCTATCTGTATACCACATTAATTAGGTTTGAGTTAAAAATACATAGATAAGGATGAACAGCTTGGATTTCACTGGTATTCAGAAGCTTGCACTAGTTGACAAAGACAAGCTGAGTGCAGCAAGGTGGAGTGGCTTTTTCCTGATCACTAAGCAACCACTAAATCTACAAATATCTTCTCTGAAGAGCTAATCTATTTGCAGCATCGGGATCAGCCCCTGATGAATTGCAGAACTGTACAAAAGCGTAAATGTACTGCATTCCCAGTCAGATGAAGAGCACTCAAACAGCTCATGCATTCAGGGTACAGTAATAACCAAAGGGATCCGTGTAACCTCAGTGAGGTAGAGCCTCAGGTTCTTGAGCTGGCTGGCGTTGTATGCCAAAGGGCTTCACCACAAGGCACGTGAAGATTGGCCAGGAGCAGTCAGGACCGTTTGCTCTTGTCAGCTAAGCAGATCTGAGTTTGTTTAGTGCTTAGCTATGCAGCTGTTTGACAAAACCAGATGTATTAGGTTTCTTCGGGTTTAAGGGAAAAAGCATATGCTAGAAATGAAGTTTTTCAAGGGTACTTCTAGGGAATCTGAAGGGAGTGGGGTGGTTGGTCAGAGGTGTTTTATGCTATTACTATATCTCTGAAAGAATGAGAGGTTTCTCTATCATATATGCAAATCGGTGTGTTATTGTGGTTAGATAATAATAATATTGTGAACTGATTGTGCAAATTTATTTTACTTTGAAAAGATGGGAAAGTAAAAGGTGAAGCATTCTCACTGATCAAGGAACAGGAACTCTTCAAGGGAAAACAGAGTGAGTGTTATTGTGGAAAATGCTGTGTTTTGGAGAGACTGTTGGTGATTAAGGTGCTCCAAGGCTGGCTTTAGGATCCCCCTTTTGTGCTCTTCTTCCTGCCTCCAAAAATGCCTTCTGAATCCCTTTTTCGCTGTTTATTTCTTTGCAAGCTCTCTGTGTGTAGCTGGGCAGGAGAAGGACAAGCACATTCCCCTACTGCAGCTGCTAATTTTTCTCCCATCGTTGGAGTGTGGCTGACTTAATCCTCGGGAGAGGGCAGCGTGGGGCCCGTCTGGTAGGGAGCTGGTGAGCAGCCTGACAGGGCTCGGTCTGAGGCTGCCCACGGGCGCTGCAGGGCCGCTCTTGGCGAGTCACAGGAGGGTCAGCGTTTCCTTCGCTCGTGCCACTCAGCCGGTGCAAGCACCGTAGGCAGACTGTTGTAAACCTCCGTTTCAGAGGATATATTGGGTTTGTTTTCTAAGTTGAAGTGGCGCGAAAAACTCAAGGGAGGATCGTTTAAAAGATACCTGACAGCAAGACCATCTCTGCAACAGGTTGGGTAGAAAAATCTCGAAAGCCTGGTGGAGTGTGACCGAACATCTCTGAGGAAAATTAACCACAGCTAGAAATATCTGATGTGCTGTGAAGGCACAACGCTCCTGCTATCTGATAACTGTTTAACATCTCTTTTATGTATAGGCAAAAGAGCTTTACAAAGGGTAAGGCAATATTACTATCCAGTTTTTACAGATGAGGGAGAGATCTGCTTTGCATCACTCAGCAGACTGCTAGCAGAGTTAGGAATGGACATTTCCAAGGTGTAAGCCATATTTGCTGGTGATCATCTTTGCGTTTTAGACCCTTAGGTGGATGTCACAGAAAGAGAATAAAAAGTTCCAAGAAAAGAAGATAATTGAGAAATAGTTTGGGAGAGGAAATGCTGTTTCAATTATTGTTTGTTCTCAAGTTCTGTATATTTTTAGCCATATGTGGACAAGTTTCACTTAAAAAAAAAAAGGCAAAAAAATCTTACTGTTACCTGACAGAATGTGTGTTTAGGTAACAGAAGGAGTGAAAATTAAAAGACTGCAAGAACTAGCTCACCCTTTCATTTCAAAGAAGCAAGAGAGAGTCCCCAAGCAGAGTCAGGTGCCAAAATATTGGAAAGAAGTTAATTAGAAGCTTTTAGGAATTTTGCGTGTTATCATCTCCTGTATGGACAGAGAGCATAAATCTCTGAACACAAGTTGGACAAATTAACAGGGGAGAGAGGGAAATAAACTGGCTGTGAAACTGGTGATTTGCTGAAGTCTGAACAGGTTGCTGTTAAATATCTGGGGTCACACCACTTGGTATTTCACTTAATTTCACCCCTATTTTTACTTTTGATAGCTTTTCTGAGGGTTACTATTTTGCCGGATCTAAAATCCCATTCTGCCAAATGGAATTCACAAATATGAAGCTATGCACTGGGATGAAGGCTCAGAAACATGACATCACCTGATAGCTTCCTCGCTGCAGAAGTCCACATGCAACATTTAATCCAGGAGTATTATTCATTTTAATCATTTCATACAAAAGCATTAATGACAAAGAACATTTTTATTGACTTGTACAGTGAAAAAACCAAAGTTGAACATCACACAGGATGAATACATCACAACTTTATAAAAGCTTTTTAAGCTCTGCAGCATGTTTAGTGAATGACTGTACAGTACTCTTTGCCTCCCCTCCTCTCCCTTTTCCTTAAGATGTATCAGAAGTACCTCCTTTACAAAAGGCATCAATTATCCCTCAGCTGAGAGCAGCACATGCTGGACATTAAGAAAATTTTCCTACAGTAATCTGTTACCATAATAACTTTCTGTAAGAAGGTATACTAAAAATAGGACAGGAACTTTAGAAGAATCAGCATTTCCGAATAACATCTTTCACTTAAAAGGTAAAGGCTCAATGCTCTCTTTATGATACAAAATGCATCCTCCAAAATGCACCTTCTTTAGGAAGGTCAATCCATTATCTAGAGACAAAAGAGCACTTGAACCAGTGACCCAGCGAGTCGGTTGAAAGATTTCCATTGACAGCCACAGCCACAGGCTTGACAACCTTGTCAAACAAAAGTGTGATAGAAACCAAAGGACATTTGCTTTCTAAATCCCCACAGGACTTTGTCCTCTCTTTGGCTAGGAGCCACCCATAAGAGCAGCAACTTTGCTGCAAGATACAAATGAAATCCTTCACTATGAAGGGAAACTAATTAGTGACCCTTATTTCTCATGACAGAAAAACAATAACCTCCCCCCTCCCACCTTTGGAAAGCTATGTTTCCTACTTTAAAGAGGAACTATTATACCAGAGGTCCCTCTAGTTTTTGTAGCAAAACACACAGTAACAAAGCGAAGTCCATCAGCAGGTCTACCAGGGTCTCCAGATGGTAGAAGCAGCAGCCACAGTTTTCTGGGCAGGGTGCTTTCTGGCAAACAGACAGGGCAACAGAGGTAGACTACGTGGAGCAGAAGAGTACATGACATCTGGACCCATCTGAACTTTGCAGAAATGCTTGATTAGCTGGGCCTGAGTTTCCTTCTTAGGTTCATAGTAGGACAGAAAATGCAGAGCTTCCTTGAGGCACCTCAGGTATCCACTGTTAAAGTCCTGCTCCGGATTCTTGTGAATGAATGCTAGACAGGAAAGAAGGAAGCAAATCCAATGGGTTAATGTCATGACCAAATCATGGGGCTGTGAGAATTTGTGCATAAGGTTTCTTTTAAGAGCCTGATCCAGTAAGGCCTTGCTCATGCGGCTAGACTTGGTGTGTTATATCCCCTGCATTTCTCAAGGGCCAGGACTATGCAGGAGAGCAAAGGCCTGCGGGAACAGACTCTTAATGGTGTTTACTCATTATTTGCACTCACTTTGGTCCTGCAGCTGGCTCTGCTGTTTCAGGTAGCTGACAGTCACTTCCAGGATGTCGGCTTTTTCCAGCTTGGAATTGGGCTGGAGTCTCTGGAACTCCTTCTCCAGGAGGAGTTTCAGCTGCTCAATGCTGCTGTTAATCCGGTCACGGCGCATTTTTTCCACCGCTGGCTTCCTGAGCTGTAAAAGAGACATAGCAGTTTGTTAGGGATGTTTGGAGAGCTGACCTACTCTCCCATTCTGACACATGCCCCAGTACGAGCAGATGTTTCAAAGATGCTTTCTTTTGATAGGAGAGCTTTGAGACACTGCCCACCCAAGTTCATCTTTTTAAATCTATGTATTCTCCTTTATCTCTCTTTAATCTATTTGTCTTCCTCCAGACCACTTTTTCCATCTTCTCAGCTTTTTCTGTGTAATACTTGTTTGGTAGAGGCAAACAACTGACATTTTTGTGTTAGGAGGCTTATTGCACAGAGCCCAGACCAGCTTTTCAGCCTTTTCTGACAAGGGCTCTACTTACTTTATTCTTTTCTTTTGGCAGCAGTTTCTCCTCCATGTAGATCACAAGAGTGTTGCTGGGAGCCATTCCTAGTGCTCTCAATCCTGGGCGCAGACCTCCAGGCTGGGATCCTATGCTGAGTATAAGACTATGCTCTGGCAGTTACTGACAGCCTCTACTTATACGTCAGAGAGTTTCACGAGATATGTGAGTCTCAGGATTGCTGGTGTTTCCCACAGTTGTCCAGCCAATCCAGGCACACAGCTGAACAATAGGGGAAGCATCTATTAGTGCATGGTACAGTGATTGTAAATGCCCTAGGGAGACTAACCTTCTGCCCAGACCAACTGGTGGAGTGTGCAGTGTGGCTCTGCAGGGCTGCCCGGGGATCTGGGAAAACACTGCCCCTACAGCTGGTTGTCTGTCTGGATCAGTTGCATTCCTGAGTCCCTGCAAGGGGTAATCACATTTGCAGTGCCGAGGAGGCACGCTTTCGGGGGAAGGTGGGAAAAGAAGGAGGGGAACATTGTAAGGGTTAAAATCAATAGCATCAGGGCCAGCTCTCTACTCTTCCTAGAGCGGGCATTTTACAGCCACCCTCCCAACTCCACTTTACCATGGTGTGTGTGTCTGTGTCTGTGTCTGTGTCTGTGTGTGTTTGTGCTTGCTCATACAGTTCTTACAGTTTTCCCAGCAATAATGGGTGAGCCGAAGTGTTATCAGTGTGAAATGGCAGGTGTGTTTGCATGTCAGTTCTAAATGCTGTGGAGAATCTACAGTCAGAGCTGCAGGATGGTGGATAGCCGTTCTGGTTTGGGCCAGCCAAAGACCTACCCCCGTGGGTTTTGATTCACAAATAGCGAATGGGAAGTAAATGGAAATTGTAACCTCAGCTTGCCTCTTCCCTGTTTATGCTAAACACACTGGGATCCGTGAGCCAGTTACACTAGTGCTGTCCCACTGCCTTCCTTCAGGACATATATGCACCTTCCAGAAGAACTGGGCCCATGCCGAGTCACCCCTGTGGATCTTTCTTTTCTTTTTCTACCCTCTCTCTTTCATACAGAAATTTTCAAGTGTGGTGGTTGAGATGGCCTGAAGAATAGCACCAGATTGAACTCAGCAGCCCCAGGCATTGGGAAGGTCAGAGACAGGTTGGGAAAGGGATTTAGCAGCTGAGGCTCATCGTCAGACCTCACCAAGGAGGTTAGTTCTGCTTCTGTCCTGAGATTTCCAGCATACCCTGTTCTCATCCGACCTAGGGGAATCACACTGTCCCACTGCAGACTGGACCTTCTGGTAGGTAGTTTGCAGAACATAAGCTCTAGGAGTCCCTGTCATTACCTCTCTGTGCAACCATTAGCATGTCATCCCCACTCAGTTTTCTCATCTAGAAAATGGGGGTAATGATGCCTGCCTGTATTTGCATGAAAATTTCGCTTAAAATGCTATTTCTTTTGTGTTAAAGGAAAGAAAAAAGAATGAAGCTGTGTGGACACTTCAGGTCTGCTCTGATTTTGTCTGACTGGAAAAATCTCTGTCCAGATTTAGTCCTTGAGGCAGCACTGAAAATAACCCAGAATCTATCTCAGAAAAAAAAATGTGCTGCTTCCTGCCATCTGAAGTTCTGGTCTGTAGTGTTTCTCAAGCAGAGGCGTCCTTGTTTTCTCCCAGTGTGCTCTGGGTGCACAGAAGTGTGGCTAAGGAGCTGAAAATGGAAATGGTGAAGGTAAGTGTGCAGTGAGGTAAGAAAGCCAAAGACCATTTCTTTGAAAGCCTGAATTGAAGCCTGAGTTTAATGGGCAGTTGACAGGAAGAAGGGGGGTGTCACTAAAATAGCCAGCTTCGTGGTTTTCATTATATGGGCCTGAATGGGCTTAGCTTTTTGTTAAGGGCAGATGTTGTTTTCAGAGCCCTTTATTCCCTGTGTTATGGGAAAACCAGCAGACAAGTCTCTTTCCTTGCAAGGGAGTGATGGTGGCAGGACTTGAAGCTAGGAGCTGACAGGTAGACATGTACCAAGCTGGTTAAAGAGACTCTTCGGTGTCAGAGAGCATCTTTTTCCCAACTCCTGAGAAGTAGCCCTGACCTTTCTTGCTGTATTATAACGGCTAGCCAGATGGTCTTTTGGGAGTTGGATTCTTTCCCTTTAATTCATTCAGGTTCAAGCACCGTCACTAATGTTGTGAGTAGCTGCAAGGCACACTTCTATTGTCCCAACAAGAAATGTTATCAATAGGGGAAAAGTATGGGAAACTCAGAGAAACTCAAACCCACACAGCCTGGTGCTAATAACTCCTTTGTGTAGCCTGCACTTCTGTCAAGGCACCATGAACTCACTGGCTTTCTCACCGAGTGAAACTGAGAAGCGCATGGTTTACCATGCAGCAAGTTTTTCAGAGATCTGTGTTTACTAAGAGAAAGGGGCATTGCGGGGCAAGTGGGCAGAGACATGGGGAATACTGAGCTCAGCTGCAACACTGGCTGACTTAGGGATTGCTGGCTAGTCTATTTGTTTTGCTGTGCCTCAGTTTGCTCTTCTGGGACATGAGAGTGGTACTGCTAAACTCTTTCATGGAGCCCTGCTAGAATCAAGAGCTGAGCCTGTGCCTTTGGCATGGGGTGGGGACAGGGCTGAAGTGGCTCTCATGTGCCTTTCTGGCATTGATGGAAGAGGCACCACTTGGAGACACTGCTGAACATCTCTGAGAAGAAGTGGAGAAGGAACAGCTCTGGGGATAGTACTTCTCTGCAGGTGGAAATGCTAAGGGTGGCCTCTTCTCACTGTCTTGGGGAGGAGAGGAGACATCTACAGCAACCTGTGAGTCTGGCAGAGATGCTTCTTCCCTGGGGATACCCCTCTGTCATCACAGCTGCCTGTGAAGCAGGGAGCTGGCAGGATCTGTCCTGTGTGCAACCTGACCTTTGGTGGGCTTTGGTTTCTTCCTCAGGCCAGCCCGTAGTTAGTATCCTTGGGAAGGCTTGCACACAGGAAAAATAAAAGAGTTTCTAGGACCAAGCTAGCTTTGATCTAATTTGCACAGGCACTGTGCTAGTGGCAGTATCATCAAGGAAGACAGTAGCAATGAGAACACAGCATCTCAAGTAGGCTTTTGTTGCAATGATCTGTGCTGATACATCTTCGGTAAAATTGTTATGTTTGAATGCTTGATGAAACTATTGGGTCTGTGTGTTGTGCTGCACTCACAACTTACTATTACTGGGAGGACATGTCCTAATGTTTAACCTCCCTAGATTTTAGCACTACAGGTTCAAATCCCTGCAGTATTACTACATCACTTCCTCTTCTTAAGAATCATGCGATTCACTCTGTAGAGGTTTCTTGGAGAAAGTGTGAAGACATAGGGTGCTGTCTATTTGAGGAGATACTTAATGACCCTTTGACACTTTTTTACTTGTGACAGTTGCTTACTTTGGTGTCACAGATGAAGGTCCTTCTTCCCAAAGCCCCCAGGTGCATATAACCCTGCCTATTGTATTCTGCTCAGGGCACTTCAGTGATATTACATTCTACATAGTAGATGATAAGTTTAAAAATGGTTTGGCGTGGAAGACAATATACACAGACTTGAAAGACTTTGCAGATTTCTGCTGCAAAACTTGCTACTCAGGATGGGCTTCTTCCACTCTCAAAAGTCAAGTTTAATTCTGCTCTCTGAAGCAACAGAGTGAAAGTGTAGTGAAATCTGCCCCTTTCAGGGGAAAAGGTTGTGTTGTTATTAGACCTATTATGTAAAATATTCCATGAATTGTCATTAGCATAGCACTATCTTGCCTTCTTTAGACATCAGAACCCTGGCAAAAAAAGACCTTTTATTACTGCAAAGTACATTCTTTACAAGTTTAACTTTGCTTTAATTAGGTTTTCTTTAGATCCGGAATCCTTAATACACTGTCATTCCCAGATGCTTAAGGGAAGAAAAGTGGACTTTGATTGTTAACTGACATATGAGACACTACGATCTTCTTTTTCAGGGTTGTTAGAGGCAAAAGCAATTTCTGTAGCTGCTTGCATGGGTGACCCTGAAATAGTCATGCACCAATGAAACAGTCTTCCTACAGCAAGTATTACAAATAATTAAAAATTAAAAAGCATTTATTATTTTTCTGCCTAGCTGAAATTCCCACAAGTCATCTCTCAGCATATTCCAGGGTGCACAAGAGGGTTTTATTATTTCCTGGAATATTGACTCTGAAAGGTCTGGGGATTACAGCTGCTTTGCACATGAATAGCTGGAGTGTGTTGTACAAAAGACATGGTCTGTGGAATAATGGGGTTGGATGTGGGAAAGTGCTGACCTTGGGAGAGAGCAGGCTGGTGCCTGATGGCAGGAATCAATTATGGCTCAAAGGAACACATTGCCCTGGGAGCATGGTTTTGCCAGAGCCACCATGTTAATGTGTTTACCACCATACCCCTTCAAAAACCCAAATAAGACAGTCACAGAAAATATTTTTTTTCTCTGGCACTTTTAAGTGGCTTGCATGACAGGGCTGTACTGCCAGCCCCAAGCACTGAATTCCTGTAGGCATCCATAGACATATAGGCAGCAGCAGGGTAAACTTTCCTCCAGCCTCCGGGCTGGCAAAGGGGCACATATAGAACATGTGAGTGCATGTTTTCTACTCAGCTTAATGCAAGGATTATGCAGGCAAGGCCACTCTTGCATATTTTGTGCATGACACTATCCTCCTGCTTCTGTCAGGGAACTCAGTTACATCTTGCTCTACATTTATGTTAATCAGTGCCATGTTAGCTGTGGTCTCAGTAATGTAAGTATTCCCCATCTCAGCAACAGCTCTGAGACCCAGCATTTGTCTTGCATATACCACCAAACAGTTTTGAGACTCTAAAGCACCCCAGATAGTGGTGACTTCAGTGGGAGCACAAATTCCAAAAAAGCGCTTTGAAATACCCAGACCCCATCAGTCGATCACCTTCTCAGCTCTGGCCCAGGAAGAACAGCTTTTGACTATGACTGGAGGCAGCAGAGAGGCTGCTAAGTTCATGCACTTCCTTCATCCTTTTTTTTTGGAAGCTGGTGATACTCAGTTTTTACAATGGGCTCAGCATCTCTGAGGATCTGGCATCATTGCTAGCCTTTCAAATGTCAAAATTTCGGCTTCAGGAAATCATGGAATGGGCTGAGAGTCATAGACATTTATGAAAAACATTTTGATGCTTCTGATCAAAATAAAAGTATTCAGACAGATATTTTATTTGCTTTTTGATTGTTGAGCATTTGGACTACATTTGGATCACACTATTAATTTTGTCTTTTTAAAATCATGCTGCTTGGAGGTGGTCTTATTGAAGGCCGTAAGTATTATGAGTCTCACGATAGAATCACAAGACTTACCAAACAGTGTTGGCAAGCATTTTGGGAAGAAATTATCCTTCAGAGAGAATATTTCAGAGGACCAGGTTTAAAATCAGAAGTGCAATTCCTAAGGTTGGTGCCCAACAACTTGCTGACAAGATGGGAATGACACGTTCATGACAGATAGGAAGGTAGCCATCTCTCCCCTTACAGGAGCAACAGTGAATGTGTCAGATATTAAATTACTCAGCCTTAGCTGGGGTGGGGGGATAATAGTCCCAGACCTTCCTGGCATCCCATGAGCCTGATTTGATGGTTTCCAACCTTGGGAACAAGTTTGTTTGTAACCTGAAGCTGATTCTTCCCTATGCCTCAATGAATTCCCCCCGCCCCTCCCTGGCATGACTTCCCCCCTCCCTTGAGCCCAGGCTGACTTTCGGGATATGAGCTCCTGGCTGCCTGTGCTTTCTCATGCCCAGTGGCTGTCAGTCACCATGCTGGGGAGCACGATGGACGTGTGTCTGCCGAAAGTGTCTTGGGGATCCCGCCCTGCTGGACAGGTGGGTTTTGCAGGGTGGAAGAACATCTTTGACATGTTCTACTGGCACAAGAATGAAGATATCATGTCCACTAAAAGCAGGCAGCTGCCTTGACAAAAGGGTTTTTCAAAAGCTGGATAACATAACCCTGAGCCAGGCAAAGGACTAGCACAGGGACACTTACAGTGAACTGAAAGCCTTGGTCCACACATGACATACAAGGCAGAGCTGGATCCCTCACCACTATGCCATAGGGTGACATCTGGCACATTGTCAGATGTCAGAATTGAGGGAATCTAATGCAAGAAGCAGAGCCAGACTCTTTAGAGAAAACAGTCTAGGATAAGATTAGGAGTGGGACCAGGAGCCCCAGAACATCACCTAATAGTTAATAGCATAAATGGTGCCCTGTAATTTTTTGCAACACTAGGTGCTGGGAATCAGGCATAAAGTCCCCAGGAGCTGCCACCAGGAAACTGTGCAGACACCTTTTGCATGCAGCCAACAATCAGCCCCCAACATTGCGGCTGCAGATAGCACCGGATTTGGTAACTAAAACAATACAGATCTTCTCCTTTCTAAGTCACTGGTTTTATCCAGGCCAGGTCTCTAGGGCTAGAAATTGTCTGGTAATCTCAGGGCAGTTTTTGACAGAGAGTTCATGTCTTTCAGGGCACACTGCACCCTCTCCTCAGAGGAGTTCCAGGTTTAGAATAATTGGAACTGCTGCGAGGCAGCTGATCGAAATCAGATGGTGCCGACAGAGCTGCACGAGGATCGAGGACAGCTGCAGCTTAAGATTGAGGTTTTGATGGATCTCCAGAAGCACGAATAAACAGAGTAAAGCTTAGTTTACTTTCCAGAGAGATCAAGTTCATTTCTATTGAATAGATCATTCAGTTCAGTATTTCCTGATTGAGCATTTGAGTGCATCTTCCTTTTCAGCCATTTCGTGGGCTTGAACATATTGTTCCGAATAACATTTTCAGAAACCACTGCTGAACTTGAGAACAAAGGAGACGCTTTTGCATCTGTTTATCTGAATGGTGCCTGACTGCAAGTGTAATGGCAGGTACTCTGAATTCTCCCACAAGCTAGGGAGCTGGCTCCTTTTCAGAGATGACAAAGTTAGTTAAAACCAAAGTGGGTGTTGAGAATCTTTGCAAACCAGATATCTCAAATGGGTCACTTGGAAACAGAAGCATTGCAACCAATAGGCTATTTGAAATATTCTGTTTTTTTCCCTCTCTGCCTCATCTTCTTCCTCTGTAAAACATTGATAATAATATACCCTTATCTCACACAGGAGGTCGCTGAGAATTCATTAGCTGGTATTTGTAAAGCACTTTGAAAATGCAAGGCCAGTGTATTATTCCTGGTCCTCTGGATGCTTTCCACATTATTAAAATCAGGATTTCAGAGAGGCTTATAGGGGATCAAAACAGCATCCCAAACTTGAAAGACGCAAGATTGTTAAACCATCAGCTGTCCCCTCCCCCTCCAGCCAGCTGTTAAGCCCTAAAGAACCAAAGCAGTACAAGAAATTACTTTCCCAAGTTCCCCCAGCTGGGCTGACAGGCCTTGATCAATGGTTTTAGCCACAGTTAGTGCTATGCAGATGGTCTACCCAGAGCAAGGTTTCTATGAAGTACAAAGGGAAGTCAAACACCATTTCTAACTCAGCTTGTAGCATGGCACACTTCCTTTATCCTCTGCCTGAATGTAGTGAATAGGAGAGCAGTGTGGGAAACTCGAAGGAACTCCAAACTCACACAGTCTGAGGGTCTGTAAGACACTCCCGTCCTCAAACCACATCTGCCTGTGACAGAGAGGAGGAGAAAGAGTGACAGAATGAAAAATCAGATTATAAAAACCTGCACAAGAGGAAAATAAAGGCCAGGTGAAAGGAAAAAAGTGAAGGAAGCTATGGGGACAAATAGAAAACATGACAGGCTCAAGTAGGGAGCTGCCAAGCAGCAGAATGAGGAACAGCTAGGAGGAAATGACAGAGAAATGAGAGCTGCAGGAGCAGGATCTTTCTCAACAACGAGTAAGGCCAAAGAAAGTTGCCCCAGCGAAGGCTGAAGAGGTGCTTTCTGAGCCACGGGAAACAGGGACCCTTGACAAGTGATTGTGCGTTTATATAAACTAGTGCAACTAGTGAAGCTTGTCCAGTCCTAATGTGCCATGGTATGTTAATCTGATTTGCTATTTGTTGTGGCTTAAACATGGGTTTCATTACAGGACTGATTTCCTCCTGCCAGCTTGGAGATCCTCTACTGCAGATGAGGTATTACCACAGTTCAGCTTGGCCCAGAAGAATAATGTGCTTTTTCCCAGGACCATCCAGGCAGTCACTGGCAGATCCTAAGAGACTCTGCTGTCATGTCTCACTTGACATTCAGACACCACATATCCCAGGCTGGTCAATACCTCTGTCCCACTGTTTTTTATCAAAGGCCGGCCTGCTCGGATATGCTGGCAAATATTACAGGTCATTGCCAATAATGGGACAGGAAGACATTGACTGTCTGTCTCCATGTGTCAGTCAGTGGGCTTGTTTCCTCAAGCGAACTTGGAAATGTCAGGCTTTGAAACTCTGTCAGCGCAGGCCCCTTTCAGGTAGCCGTCACTGCGGTTCTGCAATGGGACTTTCGCATCCCTTTGGTGCATAGCGCTAAGGGCAAAAGATGACTCTTAAGGAGCATAGGGATATCACAATACTTCCACGTGACCTGTCTACACTCACCTGGGCCTTGTGTTACCTGAAGAGTTGATGCCAGCTTATGTGCAGATGTTACTCTGGTGCTTATTAAAGATCACATAGGGAACTGCATGTCAGTTGAGGCACTTGTGTCTTTAGTCCCCCTGATTTTTTTACTCGATGAACCTATAAGAGCTGGGCTTGGCTTTTAAGAAAATAAGGAGACAATCCCTAGTTCAGAGGTTATGCCAGCAATACCATGGGGAAGCTTTTCTCCTCGTTAGGTCATTATTACTTCTAAACTGTTCTGTGTTGTTTGGATGAAAGAAATTGGAAACAATAGACCAGATTCTGGTAATGGCATTTGGCAGGTGAAAATTCAGGCTGAAATAGACATTGACTTCTATTTTTTTTTTTTTTTTTTTTCTGATGAAACTTTGGACTAAATCCACTGCAGGTGAAGAGGTCATTTGTGTTTACCTCGTTTTACCAGAGATCAGAATATAGCCCTTGAAGTAAAAAAGGCTACAAGCCAAATTTAGCAGTCCTTTTCACCCTTTATGTAGGCCCATTGCCTCCAATGAGGAGTTGAGAAAGGTTGTCAGGATTGGACCCATTTTGGTTTTCACCTCAATATGGTCTTTAGGACTCAGTGCTGACAGAGTCTCCTAAATCGTGCTGTCTTTCCCATTCTACATTCAGCATCTTTGCTCTGCCTTTACTCCCAAGCATTTTGGCATTGTAAGTAAGTGACATTAACATAAGGCTATGGAAGTTTGTGTGCGTCTGCGTTTCCCACACCATTTCTTAACTATATTCATTCTTGTCACAAAGGAAGTGTGCCTGACTACAAACCACATTAGCAACGGTGCTTGCCTTTGCATTGTATTCAGTGGGAAACCCTGCTCCCAAAAGGCCATCTGGGCAGCAGTTATCAGGAGAGAAGCAATGGGAGCAATGACCATGTCTCACGACTTGGGAAAGCATCAGCTTCTTTAAGTCTTCCTACAAAGTTATCACCTGGCAGAGATTCTGGGGGGAAGCTATTGCTGATGCCATATTTTGGACATGTTAGCAAGATCCAAGATCTTGGGATCCCAATAAATATTCTGTCCAATACTGTGTATGTTTGGAATCATAGCAGAAAGTGACTAGTTAATTGCAGATTCACTATCCTTGCTGTAAACTCCACTGTCTCTACTAACCTTATATTAGGGATGCATTTTTGTTATTGTTTTTTCTTTGGGATTTCCAAGTGAAGCAGAAGTAAAGTGTTTAAGTATCTAATTTGGATAACTCTTCCAAAATGGTCAGTAATTGGATAGGTTTCTTTCCCTCACAGACTGCAAAACCACAGAGAAAATAAAAAACTATTTTAAATATATATATACACACACTTATCTGAGATACTTCAGAAGCCATGTGTGACAGACAGAGGAGCTAGGAACCTCAGTGGACTTATCCTCTGGGGGAGATTTTGCAACATTCACCATTTACAGATTGTACAGATTTAAGCCTCACAACAACCCACTGAATGTAGTAATTTTTATTACCACACACATTCTAAAGCTAGGAGGCCTCTGGCATGAAGTGGGTAAGTGAATTGCTCAAGGCCACAGAAGAGTGGCTAGCATTCAGCCTGCTCAGGGGCAAGCTTCGCGTCAGTTCCTAGTGGAGAAGAAGCCTTGAATATTGACATGTTGAGCGTGCCAAGAGCACAACCACTATCAGCACAGCCAGGCAAAGTGTTATCACAACTTTCTACTACTGTGTTTTCCATATGGTTGGTAAGTTGCTGTGGAATCTCTCCCAGGAAAGCGGATACTGCCTTTACTGTGTGACTATGTTTTTGGTAAGTGAGTCTGTGGCAGAAAGGCAGGAAGTCTGAGGGCTTGGGCTAGAACAGCAGTGCCCACCCATGTAGTTACTAAACAGTATGAGAAAAAAAGGTCCATCACATCTCAAGTACACAATAACCAGACGTGGAAATGGGGGGGATTTTTCCTCCAGGACTTGATGCTTAGGGTCCTGGAAAAAATCAAACAGACATTTTATCCCATATAATTCATTCCTTCAAGTAGCTATGTGGAATTTACTTTCTTGGAGCAAAAAAGGAGGTAGGGGTTTTCATCCTCTTTTCCTTTGAGCTAAATGTCACAATACTGAATGAAGCAAAATTTCCACCAAGACCAAAGAAGTAAGGTGGTTCAGATTAGCATGACTGGTCCCTTAGAACCGCCTTTGTAATTCCCCTGAGGACTAAGTGGAAAAATAAGAAGTTCATGTGGAAAACCCTGCTCTAGCGATCCCAGGTGGAATCATCAGTGGGAGACACGTGGGCATCCTGCTCACAGCAGTGCACACTGTCATCTGGCTCAGCTGAGGAGCAGTAGCTGGCTGCCCCGGCACAGGCAGTGACAGTCTTTCTGGGCTCTCACCTCCATCTGTCACAAACATCTCTTCAGAACTAATGCACAAATCCCAGAAACCTCCAGAGCTGACTAATGTGACAGAAGAGAGGCAAGTGCAGTCCAAATCACCTGGGCTTTACACACATCACTTCTAATACAGTTTTATCATAGCAAGGTAGTTTGTTTTCTCCTAAAATAAAAGTCCTAGATGCAGGAATGCTATAATGCAGAGATTTCTGAGAAGCAGGCTTAATTTTGTTGTTCTGTACTGGGGGTTATTGCAGGGAAGGCATCAGACACTTTAAGCAGCTTTGTTAGACTTAATCTGGAGCGTGTGTTCGTGTGAGTAGGGCTGGAAGGGGAAATTATGGCTCTTCTTATAGCTGCTTATTAGTGAGCTAATATGGAAAACAGAAAGTGTCCTAGCAAAATTGCTAGTGGACTCTGCTGATTGAGGGGTTGGCACATTTCTTCTTCATGCACTTGATTAATGAGCTCAAAAGATGAGTTTACAACTCAGGAGTTTCTGTTTCAGAGAATCGCCCCAAGAGAGATGCAGAGAGCGAAAGATTGGTTTCAGAGGGGCTCAAAGATAATCCACAAGCTTTGGGGAAAACATGTGAAATGGTGTCACAAAAACTTTCCCACAACTAGACATAAAAGACACAAAGCTCAACAGCTGCTGCTCTGTACAAAAAGAAGGGCGCCTATTCAAGGGCAGTACAATGAGAATGGAAAAGCAGATCCTGGAAGAGGTCATTTAAGCCTTACCTGGTCTTAAGAACAAATAAATTGGAAAAAGAGTAAGAAATGTATGCATGCATATATGTATTCACATTAAAATACATACATGAACACAAAAAATATATATATTAATATGAACACAAGCAATGTTTATTTAGAACCCTCTCCATGTCAATAAAGGATCCCTAAACACTTGACAATAATTTATCTAATGATTACTATTCCTGTATTGCATCTTATAGACAGAGATATCGTATTGTATGTTATAGGCAGAGATAATGAAGCTCACAGAGAAAAGTGAGTTGCACTCATTAGGTCACACAGCACCTCTAGAATAAATCTGGTACCAGAACCCATGGTTCTAGATGTTTGGTTCATGCTGCAGCCTGTTCACTCTGTCCTTTTTGTAGTATAACAAGGGCAACATTGCTGTCAGCCTTTCTCCATGCAATTCTAAACTGCATGTACAGAGGATGCAGAAAACACTGCAGCCAGTCCTTCTCTGCTTTGTGTGAGTTCATTTAGAGCTCAGAAAAGAAAGCAGTGCTTGTGTGGGCAGAAACAGGATAAATGTAGGCAGATCTGGCTCAAGTTTTCCCACATGAACCTCCTGGTGTGCGCTGATATGCTGCAAATCGTAACACCATTAACGCTCCCAGCTGCAAGCAGAGGCTCTTCATCCCAATACAGATAGTGGCCTAGTGGAAGATACCGACGACTCAGGAATTCTACTGCTAACGATCTCACCGGCTAAAGTGAATTTGTTCTGCACCCCAATTTTCCGGTGTGCACAGACAAAACAAACGTAATCAGAGTAAAATGAGTTGGGTGGAGGACAGGGGGAGTTAGAAAGCAGCATATGAGACTGAGCTGATGTTCCCAAAACATGCTGAGATCTTTCCCCTCTAAGACTTACCTTGCATTTATTTGAAAAAAGAAACCTAAAGTACTTGTGACATGTTTTGTGAGTGGCCTAAAGAGGTGCATAAGATCTCACGGGCAGAGAACAAAGATCGGAACAGAAAGCATTTTGAATACCTGTGTGTGTTTGAAATTAAATGTATGATATCTTTGTAGTGATCCAAACTGGAAGCCGTTTTCTGTTTCACTCAGGCAAAGCTGGTGTAGCAATCACCAGAGAGGGAACAACTGACTCTGGGTTACTGTGACAACAGGGCAAGGGAATTAATAGAAATTCTGCTCTTTAGTTCAGAAACCCAGAAACTGCTTGTGCGTGCGCACGTGCATCTGTGCACGCGTCAGTGCGTGCCTCTGCGGTCCTCAGGGAGGGAGGCATTCCCCCCCCCGCAGTAAGGCTGCGCAGTGGTTTATTTCCCGCCGTCAGCCACTGACCTCTCCCTTCCCAAGCGCGTGTGAAGTGAACGCTGTGTTTCGAATGCTATTGATCGGTGGCGCCGGTCAGCAGCCTTTTCTCACCACGGGCCGGCTCTTTCCCAGCCTCGGACGCGTAATTCTCGTCCCAGTCTTTCCCCTAACACACACTCCCCACCTGCTCATCTGGGAGAAGGTCATTATCGCCAGGCTATTCACTGGCAGTGGAGCATGCAAGACGAGACGCTGCTTCTTTTGCGTCGCCCAGCTCTCCGATTGGCCGCGGAGCGTGGGAACCTCAGCCAAGCCGGAGACCCACCGGCTCTCCAGGAGGTTTCGCAGTATAAAAGTGCGGCAGAGCTGGCTTCCCGCAACACGCTTCTCCTGGGCTTCCACACTTCTGAGATCTTCCTTCCTTGCTCCGGACAAATGGCTCCCAGCACTGTTTTCATGGCGCCTGACAATCTGCTGACAGCAAAAGAGAAGAATAAAGTAAGTACAGGCACAGCAAGGCAGCTTGGAGCCACACTCTCAGCTGTTGTGACAGCAGTTTACACTTGCTGAGAAACTGGTCCACATCATTTAGGAATAGTGATGTGCAACTAATAGTCCCGTGAAATGGCAGAGAAAAGATCCTTCTAATAATAAGTCTCTTTTCCATTGCTTTTTGCAGCTCAGGAAACCAGTGGTGGAAAAAATGCGCCGTGACCGGATTAACAGCAGCATCGAGCAGCTGAAACTGCTCCTGGAGAAGGAGTTCCAGAGACACCAGCCCAATTCCAAGCTGGAGAAAGCCGACATCCTAGAGATGACCGTCAGCTACCTGAAACAGCAGAGCCAGCTGCAGATGAAGAGTGAGTACTGAATTTTGTTGCTGTCTGTAGCTTACTGTAAATTCATTACAGTTAATGAAACTCTAGCCGTGAACAATTGCTCTAAACTATTCTTTCTTTCCTCTCCCTCTTTTCTTCCCTTTCCTAGCTGCAGGATGCTTCCGTAAAAGTTCTCAGTTTGACTTCAGAGAGGGCTACTCTAGATGTCTGCAAGAAGCTTTCCATTTCCTCTCTCTCCATAAAGTCCAAACAGAAACACAAACCAAACTTTTAAGCCACTTCCAGAAGAGCCAGTCAGCTGCTTCAGAGCTTACCTTTTCTTCTGGCAATCACAGCACCCCGAAGCAAGGATCTCCAAAAGACACCAATACCCTCTGGAGGCCCTGGTAGTCAGGGAAGTCCTTACTTAATGAACCTTTGCCTTTTAGAGTCCAGAGGAAGGATCTGACTGCATCTGATAGTCCAGCTCTGATCCTCTCTTCTGTAGGGAATATTATTTTCCCATGTATTTTATTTATGTGTGGAAAGAATGGAATACTTTTGAATTTTATGGAATCCTTTGGCAAAAGTTCAGGCATTCTGTTGAGTGGTATTGATGCTGTGTAGACACTGGTGACAGCAGCACACAGCATGTCGCCCAGTCAGAGGGCAAATGTCTTCATAATGAAGGAGGTATTTTTGTAGATGTTACAGCTGTGACAGACAGGAATTCCTGTAGGAGAGATTTCTCTAATATTGCTTGTAAGAGCCATCAGCTTTGCTCTGGCTTGACTAGGAACACTTGTTTGCTCAGTCACTCTAGAGAATAGGTTTACCCCGCCTTGGTTCATGCACACTTGATTAAACACTGTTTCCCCCCACTTGCTTACAACTTATAAAGAATCAAAGATCATTTTTGTTTTGTTATGGTTTTTCCCTAATGACCCTTTCATAGTCTTAGTATACAAAGCATGATGGATGAACAGAGGCTAGGAACTACGTGGAATATTTCTACTGTTTTGCTGCTTTTTCATTTTAGAAAAAGAATGTGTTACTGCTTTATGTTAAAGAAAGGATAGTAGATAAAAGGCTTGATTGGTTGATGTTATACATTTGGGGTATAAGCTATGCTTTTTCTAGCGTTTTCATATTAATAACGACTTTTGTCTGTACTGAGTGGTTTCATTCACTGTGGATGGAGTTTCTCCCATTACTGGGACAGCCCTATGGCTTGTATGCATACTGTGTATGTGTCTCAGTGTTTGTAGAGAGCAATAAAAATGCATTTGTGTGCAACTTCTGCCTGGGTCTTTTCCCTCTGAAGGATATGCAGTCACTTGGGCCTTTGAAAAACACTAATATGTTACCTCTAAAGAAGCAGTTTTTTTGTAAATTGAAAGGAGCTCTTATTCTTGTCTACTGTATACATTCTCATAACACCCATCACAAGAGTCCCTTAAACCTTTAACCCCATGGAGTAAGCAAGTGCTAATCTCACACAGATTCTATCAGCTGAATCAAATGAAGATCTTCATTAGGCATTGCCCCTCCTTTCATCAAAAAAAACATAACAAATCTTCTTACCTGAACAGTTAAGCCTTAAACCTGGCCATCTGGTCTTACTGCAGACAGCAGGTGGAATTAGAGCCCTCCTTTCATGCGATTTTTTTTTTCTTTTTCCACCTGCTGCTGAGAGGAAACAGACTAAATCACTGCAATGCTGCGACTCCTGTAATGCCTTCCGGGAGCTCGGGGGGGCAAGCGAGCTTTCTCACGGGTTGCTGGGAAAGAGCCATGCTGCAGCTCTGCTTGCTGCAGCACACAGCAGTGAGGGTATGGCCATGGAGGTCCTGCTGACATGGATGGGTAAGTGCTACCCTGGTGAGGACACGCCAACCTCTTGTTGCAGTTGCGCCTCTCTGAATTATGACTACTTGAGTGTCCCCTGTCAGAGCTTGTGCAGATGCTCCTGAAGCAGCAGTTGGTCATATCCTCTGGATGTCTCTGACCGTGTAGCTCTAGCAACCTGGACCTCAGCACCACCTGCAACCCCTCTCTGCTCCTGCGTGCAGACATGGGCGGAAAACAGGTGGGAGGCAGCTGGCCTGCACACAGCTTTGTGCTGTTGTAGTTCTGCTCTCTGCCAAAGGTAGCTATTTTAAAACTGTTTTGGGTATCAACACAGAAGCAGCAGACGCACCCGGAGCAACAAAATGCACTCTGTGTATCTACCTGGCCAGAGATCACAAAGGAAATCTGTAGTGAGGTGAGAAATCTGTCTAGCTCAGGCTCTCTCATCCTCCCTCAGCAATTTTTGTCATTAGCTTGCTTCCTCAGGTAGCAATGTGGCTGTGTTGGCAACACTAATGCACCATCCTGGGCCCTCTGACAACTCGGGACCCTGATTCTAATCCGTGATGGCAGCTGATCTCTCCCCTCATTAACACAGAGCGTTAGAGTGGAAAAAGGACTTGTGGTGCTTCTTCTTTCTGGGTAGTAATTATTGAATTGCTAAATGTTAGGCACCTAATATTAAAAAAAAAAGTCTCTATTGAGTATTAATGCAAACATATCTTCAGAAATGTCAGGATCTTGGTCAGCCGGAATAGCCAAGATCCTTGTCTTGGTTGCGTGTCTTAAATGAACAGCTCCATTTCTTTTGTGTGGTGGACAGGGACTTGCAAAACTGCAGTATCCCATTGGAGGAAAAAAAAAAAAAAATCTGTACACCATCGCAATAGGAAACATCCATATTCTGCCTCCAGGGAAATTATTTGCAGCTCAGTGCAAACTTCCCTCATGTAACATTAAACTGATTGTGATAATAAACTAAGCTTGTGTAAGTACAACTTGTAGATGAAAAGCATTACCTTTCAATAAAAGAAATGTGGTAGTTCTGCAATTTACATATGAAATTATAGGATGTCTTGGCTAGGAATACCTAATCCAGTTATGTTAGCTATATTAGTTATGTTAGAAGTAACCCACTGCTTGCTTATCCAGGCTTCTTGTTTGCTTTTTGTTATGACAAAGAATGATGGGTTCTGTTACATTTTATCACTAATTTGTCTTTTATATATGTATATATAATTCTTTATTATTATTATTATTATTGCACTAGGGAATTTGGGTTCTGTGGTAGGAGATCCCAATGAGTGACAGAGTCCCTGGGCAGTCTATTCCTCTGGAGTTCTTGGCAGTATCTTGTAAAATGATACCTTAATTTCATTTGGGTGTTTGAGATGTTACTGTAATGGAAATGGTAACACTAATAACAACACAATGTCGTTGTTATCCAGCAAGTGATTTGGCTTGCGATACTGAGATCTTGCTATATAAACTTCTGTATCATGCAAAACTATGGTCAGCATATTTATGAAATTAAGATGTCCTTACAGCAAAATATTCATATGATATAGAAAATTTTTATTAATGCAGTATGAATACAATCTTACGAAGCTAAAGCACTTGCAAAGTTTGTAAATGATATTTCAACTCTCTTTATATCCACCAGGGGTCACAATTACTGTAAAAACATTTCCCCTTGGGTCAGTTATGCTCAACTGCAAAAGCAATAAAGAAATCAGCTCAAGCAGTATTTTAGGGTTTTCCAAATATATGTTTCATGAAATTTTTTGTTTGCTTGATTTTAATGTTCAGATATCAGATGTCAATGATTGCTGGAGACTTTATAAACTGTCTTACACCCCCCAGTTTCTATGTATGACATTGCAGTTGTTTGTACAGCAAACAAATAAATAGGACAACTTGATGAGGCATGAAAATGACACACAGAGTTTATTTTTTCTAGCAGTACCAGAATAGAATTCTTCAAAAATTCACCTGTGTAATCTTGTATATAGTTCTTGTCTAAGCTATTTTCTATCACTTCTCACACTAGTATCTGAGCTGCATATATGCACGATAATTTAAGCAACTGCTCAATGTTGTAAAACTTGGGACTTTGTAGGTCTCTTCCTTGCACCTACACTTAAAGGTTTCGATCTAAGATGCCCCCACAACTCAACATTTCCACGTTTAAGGTCTTTTTGAAAAGACACCATTGATTAATACATTTATATCACAGCACTTTTAGTGATGCTCGTGTCCAAGTCAGAGCTTTAGAAATAATCAAAGTTGGCAGAAACACACAGTTTTCTGTCTGTTGCCTCCAATACCCCTAAAATTGGGGCCATTTCATTTCACTATGTATGCTAACTTTTTCTTTTTGTTGGCCACGTTTTCCCAGGTGGCTTACGCAGGTCTGTCATGACATTAGATAAGATATAAAGCACTGGAAAAACAAACAAATGGGGAATGAAATTTAAAAGACATGAAGGATGACCACAGACCAAAATTATATTGGAAATGCATTTAGAATGCCCTCCCCCTCTTTTCTGAAGGGGCAGAACTTTACATTGACTGTGTCTTTTTAAATGGAGGTTCGGCATTACCCACAGCACCTTTGTAGCTGGTGCATCCTGTTTTGGAAGATGAATGTCTGTTCGGTTCTCATGCTAGTCTGTATTCTCCAAACACAGATAAGCTGCCTGCAACCTGCTTGCATTAGAACACTGATGCAGAAGTCTGTTGTTCTTTCCTGAAGCAGCTAAGGTCTTCTGCAAAGACTTCAAGCCCAAGTGTTAGGCATTTGGATGCTAAACTGACTATACAACAGTGTCATGGTAACTGAACCAATTTCCATCTTCCAGCCAGAAAACTAAGTACGAGTCACCAGCCTACATACTGAGATATTGGTATCACAGATGGTTGTCCAAATCTTCCAGTGCTCTTAATGCAGAAAGCAACCCTGGCAGTGTTCTGTAACTTCTGTCCCAAAGCATACATGAGTATATTACATATAGGTCCAGAATTAGCTGGACCTTGAATTGCAGTGGATTCAGGACTTCTGACCTGGGATCAGAGCTTTGGACTGGAAGCAGCGAGAAGGTTCAAACAGCTACAGATGGGACAGTGGCTCTGGCCTCTGTCAGCTCAGTGACTAAGCAAAAACAGTTGGAGAAGCCTTACCACAAACAGATGAAGGTGCTTGCAGTCCTGTTCATTTTTAGTTCCCACCTGCAAGGGAAAACTTGAACCTTCCTAAAAGCGTCAGACCTGGGCAGATCAAATACAGTCTGCACCTATCAGAAACATAATTGGGAGTCTCTTCTAGGATGTTTTTTGCCCCCCCATTAACAAGGCCCCATGGAATGGACTTCCCTCTTGCTTAGTCTTGAACTAATCCCTTCTTATCCCCTGCCCAAGTAGTTTTAGGGGTACTTTTTTCCCCCTCCTCTTTCTCTTCTAACAATGAAATCAGATTCTAGCCTTGACTTGGGCTCTGCCTTCCATGTGCCAGAATGCCTTTGCTCTAATGAAGTTCCTAGGCAAGGAGATGCACAAAGGACTTCCCAAACACCAAACTGGAATTTCTAGTTACTGGACTGTGGTTGTCTTACCTCAGATATCAGATGCTCTTGTCACATGGCTGGGTCATAGGACCTACTGACTCCAGTGTCTTGTGAACTACACAGCGTGGTTCGAATCGGAAATTACTCAGTATTTTAGCTTGTTGCCTGAGAAAATAATGCATGTGCATCGGCAAGTAGGAGTTAAGACATTAGCATAAGCTGAGCAGGGTTATGACAGGCCTGTGGAACTAGGCAGTGGTTCTGGGGCAAGGAGGAAGTAGCAAACTGCAGTAACTACTTGCAAGAGTTGTTGATTGGGATGTTCACTGAAAAAACACAAAAGCAGGGGAACCGTCACCAGTTTGCAACTGATTGTCTGGTCCCTGCAGCACGCTGCAGCATGCCTCCCTTGCCCTCTGATCTGTCTAACAAAGATATCCTATCTGTCTCAGTCTCATGTTGTTTGCTTGGGGAAACTGAAATGCACAGTGCTATGCTGGCGCTGCTATCAAAACAGGAACAACAAAAAAAACCCGCTGAGTCTGACTGGCAATTTCAACCAAACCTGAGGGAGGGCTGGGGGTCTCAGGAATATTCTGTTTCCTGAAATAAATTTCAGGAAAAGAGGCTTCTAGTTAGAGAGGGAGATTCCAAGTTGCCATTTTCCTGAGGGAAAGCCTGAAACTGGAAGTCGCCTGTATTGTTATGTACTAAAGAATTCAGAGAGCAGAGGAAATGTTACAAGTCTTTCCACCACAAGAAAAGCTTTGATCAGCGCTTGTACCCAGTTAGGCACAAAATAATTCAAGCACGAGATATAAAGCCACAGGAAACTTGTCCTCATAAGTTCCACTTACAGACCTGATAGGAAATGTATCTATTTTTGTTCTCAAACAGAGGCTGCATCGAGTTTATTCATTTTTTCGCAGGAGAGATAGTTGCACTTAAAGAGCACAGCTGTTGAATTTTGCACCAAAAAAGCAAATAGGCTAATAAAATTACAGGCAGCTAAAAATAACCTGAAAGCATAAGAAGACTGCTGCTATGTTACCTTTCAGGTGCCCCATGTCTTCTACCAATGACAAAAAACCCTACAGTGTCAGACTGGTGGTTTTTAACTTCTTGTCAGTGATCAAAGACACATAGGAAGCTAAATACAACAGCTCTGTGTTGCCCTTCGGTGCACGTTTCCCTAACTGTGCACTTATGATGTTTCCTTACAGAAGTTAGCTGACTATTCGGATGGAGGTAAAGCACAGTTACGGTACGTAACTTTGAAGTGTGTCTTTGTCTTTAATTCTGTTGCACTTAATCATGTGGAGCCGGAAAGCATCTCCTCCTTTTCTTATGAGAAATACACTAAAGTCTTTGACCAAAGAAACAAAAGGCCTAACAGCTTTACAGTGCTAGCTGTAAACTAGCTAAAAAAGCTAAACAGTGTTTACCTTTTGCTTCCTTTTGCTTTTTTTTTTTTTTTTTTTGATTACTTATCCTGTTTTGTGCATTAAAACCAAGGAAAGAGAATAAGTTAAATCTTACTTAGTATTTTGCTAACCACAAAGTATTTCCTTTGAGACATAAGTGCAGCAGGGATGTTCAAGTTCTAGGAGGTTTTATACTTGCATTTGTTACAGGTCCAAGGTCATGTTAGGCGTTGTACACAGGTGGGGGAAGCTGCTGCCCTGTAAGGCATAAGATCTAAATGTACAAAAAAAGGCAAAATGAAGGAAGAAAAGGTGCGTTATCTCTGTTTTACAGGTGGGGAAATTGAGGAACAGAGATTGATTTGCCCAAAGTCACATATGAGAGCTAAAACCAGAAAAATGTAGGTCTCCTCAATCTCATTTTCATTTTTCCTCTTCAATTAAAGCAAACTCCCTTCAGAATCCTGGCTGGGATTGGAAAAGGTGAATGTGAACAGCCAAGCTGGCACTGTTTCTTGCCAACAATACTGCCAAGAGCAAAACCCCTCAACCTCCTCAGTTCCCTAGGGTGTCACTGTGCTTGAGGTCTTTATGGTGCAGCAGATGTTGTCCGGAATTTTAAGAGCGGTGCTCTCTTTCTGTCCCTTGGTTACGACTTTGTCCCTTACACTTCCCGTTTTCACAAACTATGCCAAATATCTAGGTGGCTTCTACGTTTTGTGGTGTCTGTGTTATCTCTGGCTGGGGTTTTCTGTGCTTGAGGGCTCCACCCACACTTTACGGATATTCACTTGGCTGGTGCATCACTGGTTCGACAAACTGCAAACGAATCCCAGTTGCAAATGGCTAGCCAAAGGCTGTGTGAGTCTGCATTCAGCCATTCACACAAATGGCCACCTCTGCTCTCTAGGCCTTGTCTCAGAATTGGCTACTGAACCAGACCTCAATTACTGCCCTTAGAATCACCACTGAAGCATTTTTTTGGTCTCATTACTTTAAAGCCATCAATTCCAAGTGGACTTTCCATGTCTCATCAGAAGAAAGGATGTGCCTTTTGAATAAACATAGACAGATCAAGAGGACAGATCAAGATCAGACAGATCAACATGTCCTTTCACCAGCTCGATGAGTGCGGGGTAACCCTCTGTATTGACCGTAGAATTTATTAAGCTGGTGACTTTCCATTTTTCAAAGTACTGCAGTGTACTGATGGTGTAACCCCCCAGTCCCGCCTGCCTCACTGGCTGTGCACTCAGACATGCTCTGAACAGGGTTAACTTTCCATCGATGCAGAGGCCATGTACCCTGCCCGGTACTGTACTGCGTTGCACTGAGCCACAGAAGGACATATAGAGCCTGAGACACTTTCACTGAGTTGCATCCCCTATGGAGTTCTGCGGGACTTAGAGGGATGGTCCCTGGCCTCTTTCCCAAGAGCTCTGGGATACCTTGGAACATCATCAGTACACATGGCACCTTCAAAGGTGAATCCTTGAATAAGGATCCTGGTGTCTTGTGTGAAGGAAGGGATAGCTGCGTGAAGAAGGGAAGTAAGGCCTTTGCCTTCCTCAGAGTCCGAAAAGGCTCCTCTCGGGACCTCTTCTTTCTTTTCACTTATGCCCTGCAAATCCGTATTAAATCATGTGAAGACAGTAAGTACTGTCCTCCAGCACTTTAATGCAGCATTTCTCTACCTTTAACATGGGGGAGACATGGAAAGAAAAGGCTAGAAAACCTTGGTCTGCAGTTAGGGAGACGATCAGGAATGACCTGATTGCTGGAATACTGCTGACCTAAATATGTACTTCCCAGCCAGCCATGGGGCATTTATTTAGGACACCCTTGGTTTTCCAAGATCCTGCCAGATCACAGTAGTAGGCAGCGTTACTGATTTCTTGCCTAAAAGGTCAGTGCTACGCTAGTGCTGAAAGCCACAGCCTGAGGGGATGCTAACACTGAAAACCCTGTTGTAAATACAAAAATACCAGTGAATTTCAACTGTGAAACTCATGCCAGGGCAAGGCTAAGCAGGCTCAGACCCCTCCCTGTCACCTGAGCAGCAGCTTTCATTTGTGAGAGAAGCACAAACCGCAGTGTCAGATGAAACCTGGAGAAGTGGAAAAGCAGTGATGCGTAAGAAACTGAGGAAGCTGCAGCACAGTAAAATCAACTCATGTCAAGAAACCACCTGTGATGACATTACAGTGGAGAAAAGTAACTCTGTCCCTCAGCTACCATATCTAGAAACCCCCAAGCTCTGTCATTATGTAAAAAGGGTTGGCATTAATATATTCATAATTGTACTTCTCCATTTTTTAAGTATAAGCAGATTTCACCTTCTTTCAGCTTACTTTGTCCACCCCAAATAGCAATACAAGTTAGCATAATCCTCTGAAAATCAGAGGAAAAGCTGAGCAACTGGTGTGTATGGCCCCCATCAACGCTAGGAAAAATCTTCCTGCAAACCACCTATTTATACAACTTGAGCATTCACCTACTGAAAAATTAAAATGGCAGCAACAGGATTTTGGCACATAAACCCTTAAGGGAATAAGTCATGACATTGGGAATGCTAGTAGTGAGCAGCCTATTCATAGAAATGTGAGAAAAAAGGTCTAAACTATGGCCAAAGAGGAAGGAACCGACTTTTTCCCTAAATGCTGTGCTGTCCTTAACTGTAGATTAAGGAAATCCTAATGGTGGAAAAATCCCTTTGTTGGCCATTTTCCCTTGTACTCTGGCCATCATGTGCAGGCCTATACTGGGTTGTTAGTACTGAAAGCTTGAGAAAAAATTTACATGTTTACAGAGGTACCTGGCATCCAAGACAGTTTCACCCATAAATAACTGAAACGGAGCTTGCCTCAATTCTCCCGGTTCATCAAATATTAGTATTTCTCATCTCATAAGGATGGCTTGTATTTGTACTGCAGACTGTAGGTTAGTGGGAGCACCACCACCACCACATGCTATGCCGCTTAAGGTCTTTGGGAGAAGTTTTAAGAATACGCGCTTTCTCTTTAAACGGCCTACGCAGCTCATCCTTTTCAAACCGGTCGGCAAGCAAACAGCAGAGTTAGAGACAGGAGTGACGAGAGTCGAACTAGGCTTGCGCCTTGCGCGCGGTACCGTCGGCCGGACACGCTCGGCGCCCTGAGCGCGTGCCGGGGCCTGCCAGCCACTGCGCTGCCAAAGTCACTCCGGTCTTCGGCGAGTCACCCCACCGGCGTGAGCGCACGGCCTCGGCCCCAGGCAGGCGGCACTGCCGGCGCCCCGCCGCTGCCTGCACCTCCCCGCTGCTCGAGCTGGCCGAGCGGCACCGCCGCTGCATGGGGAACCCGGCCTGGGAGGCCAGGACTGAAACTGATGCTGTGCGCAGCCCTCTGACCTCCCCACCGCAATTAATCCCAGCCTCGGGCGCTTCGCTTCACGTGTCCCTGCTCTAGTACAGCAGCACTGGCAGAGCGGGACCGAGAGGAGCCAGACCTCTTCTTTCAGTGGCGCTTTGGTTGGTGCCAGCCCAAACTGGCTGGGGGCCTCACGGCTCCGAGAGGTTTAGACAAAGGTGTTAACGGAATTACGAAACGCTAATAACGGAGTCTGAAGCCTCTCAAGAAAGCTGTCTTTGGTATCTCGCTCTTAAAAGGTTTGGACTAAACACGCAATCCATGAAACGTTCAAGCAGAGTTGGTTTTAGGTGCTAACCATCCTGGCAGAGGAGCAGGCGCGCGGCTCCCTCCTTAGCCCTTGCCTCCGGCGCCAGCTCGCCTGCTCTGAGAGGCTCACTGGTGGTCTGAACTCTTCAGAGCCCCCATCTCCGTCCTCACACTAGTCTCGCTATTCCCACGCTGCCTGCTGCTTCAAGAAACGCTGTTTGCTCATTTCAGAAACCTGTATTTCCACTTGTCTTTCTTTCTTAAAGAAAGAGGTGGAAATTTGTGTTTACATATATTGCATCCCTGTGGCATTCAAGGAACAATGACCCATTTCAACAACAATGCACGTTTAATATTTGCGGCAACAGCTGTTTTAAAATACTCCCTACACTTCTGGTAATCCAAACATCTGCTGAGAGGCTGAAGCTGACTAAAAGCAAGACCCTTAAGTGGTTCATAAATCAATCTTGCAAAGGCTGAAAAGCACATAAACAGTGCAAGAAGGAACTTGACCAGTCGTAACTGCAGTCTTTTCCTTTTGCTCTTAGGCTAAATAATTTATCAGTTACCCATCTGCAACTTCTTTTTTCAATAGCTATTTTCCAGTTAGTCTTGCATATATTTGCGAACACGTTTTCACAAATGGAGAGAAACACTCAGCCGCCTATGTCCCCGAGCCTCTTTCTGACAGGCTTGCCAGCTTTCGGGCCTGATGGTTTCACTGCCAAAAGCTTTGCTGGCTTAATCGTTCTGCAGACCGAGAAAACGGCGCTGCGGGAATCGGGAAGCGCAGCGGCCCAGCTGCTCGCTGCTCTCCGGTGCGCGTGCAGAGGCCGCCCGCCCCCGCGGCGCGCAGCCTTTCCTCTCCCGCCCTCCGCTCGCAGCCGCAGAGGGCAGCGACGCCGGGCTGCGGGCAGCGGCCTCCGGGCGCCGCCGCCTCCCCCCGCTCGCGTCCTGCCCGCCCCGCGGGGGCGGAGGCGACCCGCTGTCCTCCCTCGGCGCCCGTCCGCCGCGCTGCGCGGCCGGGCCGGCTCCCTCGCTTTCGCTTTCGCTCTCGCTCTCGCTCGCTGCCGCTGCCGCTGCCGCTGCCGCTGCCGCTGCCGCCGGGGCCCGGCCGCCGGGGCCGCGCGCAGGGGCCGCGCCGGCGCCATGGGGCGGCGGCGGCGGGCCGAGCCGGCGCCGGGAGCGCCGCGCCGCCGGGGCCCTGCGCGGGGGGCCCTGCGCCTGGTGAGTGGCGGCGGGCCGCGCAGCTCCGCCGGGCAGGCGCGGCCTGGCCGGGGTCGGGGGCGCCTCCGCGCGCCGCGGGGCTCGGCGCGCTGCGGCGGGAGGGGAGCGCGCGGGCGGCGAGCCGTCGGGGCGGCCGGGGCGGCCGGGGCCGCGAGCCGTCGGGGCGGCGGTGTTAGCGGCCGCCGGGAGGGCAGCGGGGGCCGCGGGCGGGAGGAGCGGCCGGGCTCGCTCCCGCCGGGCGCCGCGTTCCCCGAGCGGGGCCCTGAAACGTCCGCCCCGGATGTATCCTGCCAGGATGCGAAGGTTGGCTGGAGTTACGGATACGGTTGGCTGAAGGACGGGACGGGTTGTGAAGCGTCTGCTAGGAGCATTGGCAGTGGTGATTTTCAGGGCAGGGCGTTTCAGATAAAAGCGTCTTATTGCTGGTCAGTGCCATATGTTACCAAGAATCCCATGCTGAAGATGGCAGTGGTTTTGATAGGTGCGTGTTTTGTTGGCAACCTGCAAAGTGGAAATCCTTTCTTGTCTTGCCTAAAGGTTTTTGCAGTTTTCCTGGTAACACAACCGGATCGTGTGGATGCTCTGGACTGTGGGCTAGGAGAATATCCCATAGGTGCTGAGTGCTGCCCAATGTGTGCTGCTGGTATGTTCATGTGGGTTCTTTGTTTACAGTTGTATTCTCTGACTTTAAACTGTTCATTCACCATGTCCACTTCTCAGGAAGCTGCCCTGATCCCTGCTGTGGGTCATCGCGTTGATCTGCTTTCCTTACTGTAGCTGTCTATACCTGTTGCACCCTGACAATAATCTTGCAACTCACATCTGTGAGCATCACTCCAGAATGTCCTCTTCAAGCCTGCATTCAAGCTTCACTTGAAATAGCACTTTCATTTGGGGTTTTAGTTTGTTTTAGGATTATGTTTGCAATTGCTACTGCTGTTAGGATATTTCTGAGGTGCTTGCATTTTATCTATAGTAGTTATGCATGGTTCAATGCTGGTGTCAGTCCCTGGCAGTGTAAGCTTTGCTTACAGAGCCACTTTTTTGGGTTGTTTTGTTTTTTAGGACTTCGGGTTTTCAAGCATTGTACTGCAAATTCCAGCACAACATGCATACCTTGTGTTGAGGATACATACACAGATCATCCCAATGGTCTAGAACACTGCAGGAAATGTAAACTGTGTGATCAAGGTAAGGAGGATGGTAAAGGGCCAGTTGAGTTTGAATGGGTTTTTCATGCCTTTCTTGGGTATGTTCTCCCCTTCCCATTTCTCCCCCCATTCTCTTGATGCTTTGGTTAAAGTATGAAGAGTAGAGCGGCTCCTGTCACTGTGCATACCTCAGAAAGTTTTTTACCTGGGGACTGAAGGCAAAACTGGCATAGATCTGAAGTTGGCACCATTGGAAGTATGGTCTGTAGCCTACTTCATAAAATTTGAAGGCTGCTTTAGACTGAAGCATGGTATCTAAAGAGCTGTCTTGGAATATTGGGATAAGGTGGGCTGCTCCCTCCGGGACAGCTAATCTAAAAACCTCTGAATTGGGAGTATTTTGCTTTTGCCTTGCAAGTCACTTAGCACAGATGTAAATGTGACACAAGATGCTGTGTCTGTGTGGGTGTGAGGAATGGGGCTCCCTTTATACATCAAAAAAGGAGTTACCTTCACTAATTCTGTTAGTTCTGGTACTTTCCACCAGTAGATCAACGTGAGGCTGAATGTACACTTTTGTTCTTCTTCTGTCTGTTGAATATACTTACGTTAATGCTGTGGTTGTACGTGTGAATTTCTTTTAGGAGCCAATCTGGTGCCAGAAGTGGTATGTACCTCTACGAAGAATACAGTATGTGGCTGTCCCCCGGGATATTTCTGCAGTTATTTGGGGACTGAAGACTGTGAATTTTGCCAGCGCTACACTGTCTGCTTTCCTGGCACTATGGTAAAAGACAGGGGTAAGCCAACATAGCATCTGTAATGACCAAAAGCAAAACCTTTCTCTTGCAGAATGTATTTGGAGATTGATTTTGAGGAAGCTGGCTGTCAGTTGATCCAGAAAAGAATACTGAAGAGTCAATGAGAATGGGTAGGGCCAGCACATGCTAGGGATGATGTATACGAGTCCACTGTACTGACTGTAACTCTCTTTCAGAGGACCAGTGCATGGCTGAAAGCTTGCAGAATCCGTATAAATCCTAGATGCTGAGGTAGCTGATGTGGCCAAGAATCCTTTTTTCCATATGCAAAGGCAGAAGTGTGTGAGCTTTTGTCTATAGTGAAGAGTCTGCAGTAATCACTTTGTCATTTACAAAGACCATGCTGAACTGAAGCTCCTTTTGGTCACACATGCAGGTGGAAATCCTGTTGTCTTCTCCCTCATAGGCACAAAGACCACTGACAACGTATGTGAGACTTGTCCGCCTGGAACCTTCTCAGCAGCCAACATGTCGTATAGCTGTACACCGTGGCCCGGGTAAGTAGCTCTTACGCTTTGTGGGTGTGGGACTCTTTTCATTAACTGTTGAGTCTGCGTTGTGCTTTTTCTGAAACAGCAGTTTCCTGCTTCAATAAGCCCCTGAGTATGCAATGCTGTTCCTGTGTCCCTGCCACTCTTTCCTGGGGACAGCTTAACTTCTGTCTTACTTACAGAGTCACCAACACGACAGATTTAGCCTTCAGCCCCTTGTCCCAACTTATCACTGCAGAGAGGACTCTCAGAGAGCTCCCGCAGAGCTGGATTTGGACCCAGGAGGAGCAGTGCACTCCTCCAGGTACCTGGGTTTCAATAGACATGTCCCTTAGCTATAGTGGAACAGATGAGAGTTTGCTTCTGAGGAGAACCAAATTGCATTGACATGTATTAAAACGAAGAGGTAAAAGTCGGCTCCTTCTTTGATTAGCCACCAAGTCAGACAGACTTTGTGAATGTCCCTGGATAGGGGTGTGTGATGAAAATAGTGCAAAGTATGCTGATGTGATCCACTGTGAATTTCTTTCCTCACATCAGGCTTAAGGAGAATGGCCTGGTACAAGAAAAGGAAGGGATGCCTTCTTCAGGTGCAGTTTGTTCAAATTGCCTCCCTGTTATTGCTATTGTTGGTGCTGTTGCTGGAGTCGTGCTAGTTGCTGTTGCAAGTGGTCTTATATATATCTGGCAAAGGAGGAAGAGGAAAAATTATGTGCCACGTAAGTAAAAACAGCATATGTCTAAAGGGGTAGTTTTGCAGTAGTTAATATTCTGAAGAGTAGTCTTTGCTTCACTAGAAGATGTTGAGCTATAACCATAACCTTAATTAGAGATGATCTATAAGGAAATTGCACCATCTCTGTGTGCCACAGTTAACCTGTTGTATTGATGCCTCCCCTAGAGGCTGTGCCCATGCGGGCTCACCACTGAATCACTTGCACGTACATCTAAGGACAAGCTAACATGATTAGAAAATGCATTAGTATAAAATTCATCTTACTGCATTTTGATGGGACTGTTACCTTTTCTTTGCAGCGGTGCAGGAATCAGGGGTGAGTAGCTCTTTTTTTCGTATGTTGAAATCTGAAATAGGTTTTTGTTTAGTGTTTGCATGTGCTATGCGTTTTGTGGGCTCAGTGTGTCCTGGAGGAGCTTGTGGATAAGGGGAGTGTCCAGTTCCAGAATCTCCAAGGCAATGCAGTATAAGCTCATTTTATGAGATTCTCATTAGGGCATTTGCGATCTAGTCCCAGTGCTGTCATTATCTCATGACATTGTCTAAGAATGGATGTCCAAGGGGATTTAGGAGATGGACTCCTACTGAAAAATAGGAGTTTGTCTTATACAACTGTTTGTTTCTCTCTCCTTTCCTGACATTGGATATCCTCTAAAAGTTTGTAATAGCTATTTACAAGATCTGAGATTTGTGCAAAAGATGGGGTCATGTTTCGTAGGAAAAATGTTGAATGGACTGTATAGTTTGCACTTCTGATCTGAGAGAGGACCAGCAATAACTCTTGGTCTTAAGGAAGGAGCAAATGAGAACTCAAGCTGTTAGTAGTGAAAATAGCAGGCATTTGCCTGATAGAAGCTGACTCTTCATACTCTCTGTTTTCCTCTGTCATGTTTTAAAGAGTGGACAGCAGGGTCAGGCATTGATATTAACCGTGGAGAATGGGGATCAAACAACCGTTCCTGTGCAGGAGACCGGTGCCAATTCTGAAGAACCCAATTCCTGAATAGCCATTTTTGTCTGAACTGTTGTAGTCAATGGAGATGGCAAAGAAAATTTTTCCCAAACATTCATAGGGAAAAAGACAGCTTACTGGCTTGAAAATAAAAAGGAGGACCTACAAAGGAGCTAAGGAAACAGCCAGCTCTAATGGTATCTTCTGATGCATCAAAGCTGAGTGATCAAGGACCCAGCACTGGTCGATATCGCCAGAGGTTTTAAAGCTCCTTCCTTTTACAGCCTCACTTTATGGAATAGTGGCCTGTGTGGTGCTTCAGGCATTTCTTGATTAATATACCTGGAGTTTCTTTCTTTCTTACCAGCTTGGACAGTAATTACTTGGTATGCAGGTAATTATTCTAAAATGTCTCTGTGGGAAAATTTTTTTTTGTTTTACAAATGTAAATATGTACAATATGTACAAATGAATTTTGTACATATTTTACTTTTTAAAAAATGAAGATTGATGGGAAAAGGAATCTAGTACTGAAAGAAACAAGTAGCTTTTAGTGACCCTTCATAAATGAAATGTACACACTCACTGTCTTTTGCTAATCACTTCTGCTCAAATCTGTGATCATGTGTTACAAAAAAAGAATCTTAAGGTCTCACATGAACATTATGTCTAGAAATAAAGTTATTAACAATGAAATCGCATTGTCCTTGTAAAGGAACCTTCCTGTTAGCTGAACAAGTGAAAACCCTGAGTTTCTGGGTTATTGGCATTCTATTAGGGAAAAGTATTATACTTAGAGAAAAACATGATGGAAGTAGATTTCTGAGGAAGAATTTGGTGAAGATAATAATGCTTTATTTATCAGCTCAGCCTGAGGTGAAGACTTGCGTATGAAAAGAGGTGTGGAAGAGATGCAGAGTGGCATGGAGAAGACAGATGATGGATGCAGTGGGAGGCCTGGAGGAAGTCCTGGGGCTGATGGTGTGAGCAGTAGAGGAAGAGATACTGAGCTGTATTACGAAAGCATCAGAGTGACAGGGTGAGAAGCTTGTGTTACACAGAGTGCAAAGGGAACTACTGGCAGAATTACAGAGAGGCTGACATGGGAAATGTCTTTGTAGTTTCGTTTTGAATGGCTCTAAAGAAGAGTAGAGGATTATAACAGAGAGAGGAGAACAGCTTGCACTAATGGAAAGGGTTTGCCTGTGTTTTTGCTGCACTGAAATAATCTCTCTGAATTCACGTTCACCCATGCTGTGGATCTAGAGGCCACTGCTCTTCAACCAACAAACTCGCACACCACTTTCCCATATGATTATGAGGAATGGAAGAAAATGGGAGATGGTAGTCTATTTATTTAGGGAAAATATGTGATAGACAGCTCCCTTTTTTTTTTCTTTGCTAGTTCTTTCAGCAGAATTAGTTCTGTATCTTTTCATAAAACAATGACATTTCAGAAGTGCACTCAACATTACAATTTCTAAGAATGCCTATAGGTAGCTATACAAAAGTATAGCAATATTGTAAATCAAGCTGCAAGCAATAGACAGCTAAAGGTTTTAGAGAAACACTTTAAAATTCCTTAAAAATTTCTGCTCAATATGTGCAGATCTGTCCAATGAAGAAATTCAAATTCTAAGAATGAAAATGTTTTCCTGCTTTTTTTTTTAAAAAAAGACTTTTTAAGGCCCAGTAAAAGTCATGTTTATGCAAACCTTTGCCTTGCAGTATTCATGGAAGTGCGAACTGTCCACAATTTCTTTTACTCCAAGCTATTTTTACACAAAAAAGAATGCCTATGGTATATACAGTTCCAATGTCAAAGCTCTGAAAGTGACTAACATCAGAAGCAATACAGGCTCATTGATTCTTGTGTGTATGCTGCAAGCCATATAGGAAGAACTTGACTAGCCCTGACTACACGGCATTTGAGAGTCAGTCAACTACTTTCAGTAGCTAAATATGTGACTAGTCAGTAAGGCAGTTCTAACATACCATTCTGAATGTCAGTAGTATCTGACAAATGCATTATTAGTTTTGTATAATGTTTTGCCACTTTTGTGGCAGGTCTGAGATGACTTACTGGATAGGTCACAATGAATAGTAAGGATATTCATTGGGCAAACAGATTTTTTTTTTTTTTAACCTGACCTTATATCTCTAAATTACTTCTTTGGTAGCTGGTTTATGTTTCATAGGGTTAAATGTTTTCCACCGTTTGGCCCACTGTAGAATGTGCTAACTGTTAACCACTAGTAGGTCCTCTAATGCATGTGTATGAAGAGTTACTTCCACTGTTGAGTAAAAAATTTTCTTTAGCAAACTGTCATATAAACTCAAAACCCCAAATGGAAAGAGTTCAGAAAACAGCATCAAGAAAGTTTCAGCCCTGTCTGTGGCTACATGCCAACCATGGGGTAAGTACTGGCTGTTTTTCATCTTCTTATAACTTAACCTCACTATTAAAGACCTACTTTGGCAGTGGTAGCATCCTGCTTTTGCACATGTACTAGTGATATGTGTGGCTTTGAACAGACTTTATATCTTAGAGCTTTGCAACTCGCAGTACTACTTTCAGCTCATATGTAGCAGGTGTTACTCTGCACCTTGGTGGCTGACATGTAGGTTGTTTTCTTCCTTAAATGCAAATTGTGAAGTTCATTACCTGGCAGTAACATTTCTGACAGGATGCCTGAATTTTTGGCTGGCATAGATCTTGCTCAGAATATGGTGGTATTCAGGTCTGAAATTTCATTGCTGTTCATCTTTGTGTAATCCAGATCTGTTAATTCTCACCTTGGGTTAATTAGAGTTTGTAAATCACTTTGTAAACCTCAACTGAAAGGTGCTAGACATATGTAAACCTTTTGTAGGTGTTGCAGGTATGCTGGCAGGCTGATGGACTACGGGCTGTCTGGTTGCTTTACAGTTTGTGTGTGTGCGTGCGTGCGTTTGTTTGTAAGATGATCATGTTAGCATACACCAGATCTTAAGTTATTCAGCATTCCTTCTTCACTGAGATGAACTTTAATTAAAAAGTTACAAAAGCAGATGAAGATCTTCAGAAGGGAGAGGAGCTAAATATTGCTGCTATTCAGTGCTGTCATTTGGAGAAGGGATTTATCATAATGTTTAGGCAGCAATAGCTCCCATAATCTCCTTACAAGGAAATATCTATCCTCCAGCCCAGTAATTATTAGGTGGTCAGAAGCTGGAGACAAATAATAAAAGGGAGGATTTCCTGTGCTTCTTTCTCTCCCTTGCCCCCACCAGCATACTTGCTATTCTCTTACACAGGGTTCAAGTTCAAGTCCTGAATCAGCTGGAGGTGCAAAACACAGTGTCTCAGCCAGGCCCTCTCCACTGCTTGAGGCACTTGCAGCATAACTCTTCTGACCTGCTGTCTTTCAGTAACAGGTACTACACAGACTCTTATGCAGCTTGGGCATGCCTTTACAACATCTGACTGTTGCAAATGTCTTAGAATTCCTCTTGAACAGACATAAATTATGCCTCTCTTTTGCAAAACTTGCTGGATCTTTATTCTTGCATGCCCTTATTTCACAGGTACTCAGAATACTTCCTGATTCCAGTACAAATATTCCTATGTGAGCAGTCCCTGTTCATTCATTACCCTCTTCACTAATGATGTCTTTTTGCAACCTTCCTCACTGCTTTTTGTCTCATGACTGAAGTCCGCCTTAACTTACTCCAGGATGCTGCAGGCAACTTCTTCCACTGATTGTTCATCAGCTGCTCCTGCTTGTTTTATGCTGTCCTTAGGATATTGCATATGCCCTGCATGCTTCTAGCCTGCCCCAACTCCTGCATTCTATTACCTAGCTCTGCCCTCTCCCCTCACTACAGGGAAGCTCGTTGCTGTTTGAAGTGTTGGCTAACTTTTATCTCATACAGATGGATAAGGAGGTGCATCCTGGCTTCTTGACTCATGCAAGTCCTGGGAGTGCAGGTGATGGCCTTAGCAACCCCTGTGGAAATCCAGAGGGGAAAGGAAAGTGAGTGCCTCAGAGCTGGTGTGATTGTACCTGGGCATAGCTGCTGTGGATCTAGCCAAAATGGCAACTAATAAGCTGGAGCACCAGGACTATCAGGCGAAAACAGCTCACAGGAAGGCAGGGTCCTTGGGTCTCCATTCTGCAGAAGGGCAAGGGGTCCCTTTCATATTTGCTTCTCTCTATAGAGGTGAGCAGAGCTCTGGGACAAAAGTTCCTCTTGGAGTTGTTTTGGGGGTGTTATTGAAGTACTTACAGGTATGACTGTTGGGCATATAGCAGCCTTCTTCAGAACAGGGTTTCTGTGATCTTTCCCCTACCCCTTCTCTATCCACAGAACAGAGCTTATCATCAGTCTACAGTGAATTTTCTGGTCAATTGGGTTGAAGTGTGGCTCTGTGGTGTCTTTTCATTAAGTTGTGATGTGACAGGTGTCCTAAGCTTATTGGGTATATCTCTGGATCACCATTAGATGCCATCTTTAAAACAGCCTGGAAACATTACTCCTTCATTACTCCTGAGACTGGAGAGACAAGACTTGTAGGGAAAAGTAACCTATGATTAGATCTCTGGGACTGACACCACAAAGAACATTTCTGCTTGTATCTCCTTGACTTGAGAAACTAAGTTAGTCCTGCTGACCACTGGAAAGAGCCTTTAAGAGATACTGTCAGACAGTTGGGCCTGGGTAGGAACTCTTGATTTCTATGACTGCAGTGGAGACAAGACAATGTAGATAAGCTCAGAGCTTTGCACCAGTAACAGGAGAAGGGATGTGGCATCAGATGAGGATCAGCAAATAATCAAGCCACAAAAAGCGTTTTGGGTGCTGCCATCAGCGTGTGTAATATCTGAAGCAAACGTGTGTGTTTGATGTACCTGGAGTCTGAAAAACTTTATAAATGTTTTGCTGTGTCTTTTCATGTGTTCTAGAAGTTGGGGCCTGATGTGCCACCAGGTGGCAGCGTGGGAGAAGGAAATACTCCATTTCCTCTCATTCTGGAAAACCTGCTATCAGTATTTCTTCCTCCTAAGTGTGTAGCAAAGCTTCTCTAAGGCTTAATGGTTGCCTAAGAATCTAGAATGGAATGACATCTGTAGCCAAACACCTCCAGGTACAGAATTTTTCCACTGGGGTAGAATATTTTCTGCAGGAGCTTGAGATTTCTGTCTAATTGCATGTATCTGTCCACCACTTTAGTTGCTTGAGGTGCTATGTTGTGGCTGGGAGCGAGGGGCTATTAGAGAGAGCTAAAATGCAGGCTGTTCCCCAAAGTCTCTGCCTGAGGACAGATACAAACATATGTTAGGCATAGCTTAGCCTGGAAGTAACTTCTAGGAACAGGCTGTAAATGACAAACAAAGTACTTTGTGTGTAACTCAGGCTTGCTGGCTGTCAGACTTCTTTGGCTTGGGTAGGGCACAGTATATGGCTGGAGAACACTGTATCTGAAAGCTCTGCGGATTATGAATATGCATCTTGTTACTTCCTGGAGTGCATAAGCTGTTTCAGTAGTGGGAGCTCTGGATTATTGGGTATTCATTTTGAACCAACCAGTTGCATTCTTAACTAAACCTATATACACTATTTCCTTTGTAGGTGGAGAAAAGATGGTCTTGTAAAGGACTTCCCAAGTGACTACGTTCCTTCGAAAACAACTGTGAAAAGTCATGATAAATCTACAACAGCTGAAGAAAGCAGGAAACCTCAGGTAGGAGCAGTTGTTGCTTGTAGCTGAAATTGGTGTCCTGATTTAAAATGAGGAAACTAGTTGTAGCCTAAACTTTACCTGATTACAGGATAAATGATGATTAATGTCATATGAGCACAGCAAATGGTTCCTGTACCACCAGAATTGGGACTCAAACATAGAACGCTTGTAAGGCTGTGCTCTGCCCACTCTAAAGCTTGTGTTCGCAAGCTGGGGATGTACCTGCTGCCACCAGTAATGTGTGACATAATTGTCAGATGCTAGACTGTCCATTCTGCTCATCTGGATGTTTGATTATACCATGGGATATTTAGCAAGCTGTGCTGAAAAATTTTATGCGGCAGACTGGAGGCTTTTGAAGCTCGGTCAAGTCAGCACAGGCATCTTGCTAGAAAGGCGTTATCTTTGCTCCAAGTTTTGAATTGGCAGTTGAGTTAAACTTATATGCAAGGGAAGCTTGCAGATAGAACAGATGTCAGACACCTAGAAACCTGATGCCATAAAGTGAACTAAGCACACAGTAACAGACCTTGCTTAACAAGCCACTGTCCTCATTTGGAAGAGCCCTCTGCATTTATCTCTTTGTAGATGTTCACTCACTGATAGTTTAAGGTCAGTGAAACTGCACTGCTGACTCTGTCCTCAACTCGAATCGTTTCTCACTTACGGTAGCAGATCTCCTCTTCTTCTGACCTTTGTTCTCTTTTCAAGAGGCCTCTGGACAAACCTTTCCAGATATGCAGCTTTCATTTTGTAAATAGAGCTGTGGATATGGAGCTTGTGTGTCAGCTTTCTAGCCTTTCGGCTATTTGGATTTGCAGGGTGGACTCTTGTCATTTTAGTGTTGAATTCTGTATACATATCTGTCTTAATACTACAATATGTAATTAGCACTGTTTCAACCTACTGCTTAAAAGGAAGTGCCTCTTCAGATGTATTTGTGCCTAAAGAAATCCTTGGTAAAACTGGTTTAACAAAAGCATGCCTTGTGATTTAGCATTTCTTCCCCCTCACCCTTTAATCTTTCCCCGGAGCACTCAAACAAGGCTTCTGAGACTTGTCAGTTGCTTGACAGAAGCTGAAGAGGAAATGTGTCAGGGACGCTACAGTTCTTAACTGGACCTTGTACTGTCTCCTTGCTTCTTCTGACTTGTGCTCTGATGTCTGTGCTATGTAAAAACATGTGAATGATGCGTGGTTTTTTTTACGCCACACCTATAAGGCTGCCAGTCAGATACTACCTCAGTCTTGTGTTCAGTCTTCTCTGTCCAGAATACTGTGGCATGTCAGACTTTGGATTAGGAAAAGTTGTTGCAACTACTGAAGCAATGCTCTCCAAACTTAAGAGAGGAGAAACAGCAGCTTGTTGGACTTTGTATGTATATTCTTTATTGCTCCTCCGAAAGAGTGTGGTATGTGTAAACAGCTCCTCATGAATCACTTGAACAACAGCTTTCTAAACTAGTAAAATTATCTGCAGTTGTCCTTAGCTGCTCACTTACACATGAACTGATTTTAAACTAATTGTATACACCTCCTGAGGCTGGGGGATGTGGGAACAGGACAGTAGTTAGTGATGTACCCTTGTCTTTATTTGTCATTAAATTTAATAAAAGTCACTGACGTTTTGCTTATCGAAAAGGTAAGGTTTTTTTTATCAGGTTAACTAACATTCTTAACTCCGAAGGTAGAGGAGGAAAATCTGTTTCTTAGTATCAGAACTAACTGTGCAAATGCCTGGGAGGGAATGGGGGTAACTTGAAAAGAAATTTGGGGGGGGGGGGGGGACTCTTTTTTTTTTCCTGGCTTCTCTTCTCTTGCATTTAGATGTAATTTGAAATAGTAGAAGTTCTCCTTAAATAATCTCTATTTTGCCTTGTAGAATTAGAAACACCTCTGATTTACCTTTTGACTCTGGACACGCCACACAGTCTTTAAGAGAAGGGTGTGGACATCACAGCTTGAAATGACTTGGGCTGTTCTCTTCCTTGCTAAATTCTCAGATAACACAATTGTACCAGTCTCAATGGTGTACACAGCAGAGAGGTTAGTAAGGAGTGAGAACAGTGCCTTGGCAGTGACTACTGGGGCCCCAGAGAAGTGCAAAAGGAGCTGTTTTTTCAATTGCTTGGTCTGGGAGAATGGGGCTAAGCTTCTGGAGGAAACATGATGAGTCTCTGTCTTATCTTTAATAACTTTGTAGCAGGAAATAACTGACCAAAAGGAGGTACAGGGGTTTATCCTATATCTGTTTAAATACTTCTGCATATAAGAGCTGTATTAATTGTGCTGAAGGAAATGCTTTTTTCTCCTCTTCAGCCTGTCGTGTCACTGGCGTGCTGGCTTTTTGTGCCCTTCTCAAAATTTTGGAAAACCTCCAATCCTCAATCATCTTAAGTGCGGTAGCATCCTACCAGCTTATGCATAATGCTGTGGGGCAGTAGGACTAGCACCAGACCCATCTCTGGCTGGTACCTGATAGCAGAATGCACTGAGGACAGCAGGATGCTCTCCTTACTCATCTCTAGACAAGTTACTCTGTGATCCATTAAGCATCAAAGTCTTATCAGGCTTTGCAAAGGCAACCTGCTGTAATGCAGCTGATGAGGTTTGACAGTGGATCTCTAGAGTTGTCCTAGCATTAGTACCTTGCTATAGAGCTGTTTCAGTGTCAAGGATCCCTGCTTGGAAGCTCAAACTGAAAGTTTCCCTCCCTTTGAACCCAAAGGGACTGACATAGCAATACAATGCTTGATTTCATTTAATGTGTGTTGCAGGAGGACAAGACTGTAGGCATGAAGTGTCATTAGCACATGGCTTACAAGCTTTCAAGACTCCTATTTTGCTGGTTGCTGCCTGCACATGATTATATGCCATGGAAAAGTAACACAGTTGTCAGTAGGGAGTGCCATTTCCTAGTTTATTTAAACCAACTGTGAGCTTATCTCTGTTCACATTTCATCAAGGTCACTGGCAGCTAGTGTGATGTAGGGGGCTTTAAATGTGGAGGGGAGGCGTGACTGTGGAGCCAGCAATAGGGATAAAGTAGAAGGGCATGTGTAGGACTTTAAAGGGAGGTTTTAACTTATGCACTTAGGTTGTGCTGGCACAGACACAAAGTGACAGATGGAAAGATTCTTCTGCAGGTGGGAGGCTTAGTAAACTTGCATGAAAAAATAAGTAACTTCCATGTGCTGTAATAATAACTTGGAACAAACCCCCCCAGGCACATTTTAATTATCCCTTTAGCAGTTGCATGTGCCAGAACTTCTAATGGCACATCTCCAGAGCTTAGTGATTTTGCAAAGTAATTAACTTATCAACCATGTGAACCTCCTCCACCTGACCTCTGCACAGTTGTATGCTCTTTCCCTTTCTTGGCATATATGCAGTGTTGTTGCTTTCCTGAGTTTCCTTGTAGTAGGCAGCTACTGCCTAGCAGTCTAGTATCAGAGAGTTTTATAGTTCCTCTGCTAAGACTTAAGTGAATGAATACAAAATATGTGATTCTCAAGGACAAAACTGTCCCATGAATATGGTAACAAAGAACAATAGCTTCTACTTTCAGATAAGGCTTATGTGCACATCTTACTAGCCCTAGGAGCATTTCTGATAACTATATAATAAATCCTAGGTTAATATTACTGTAGTAGTTATAGTATAATTATAGCTGTTATAGTATTGTAATAACTGTTAATAGTACTGTATTACTGGTCAAAACTTTGGTAGACTCTTCCCCTGTAATCTCATGGTTTTGCTCTTTCGCTCATGATGCAGTTCAGACCTATGCACGAGACCTTTCCAGCATGTTAGGGACATCCTGGGCTATATTACCTGTTCCCCAAACATAATCACTTCTGTATTTCTTGCAGTGCAATGAAGAGGTCTACATCAGATGAGAAAAAACAACAGCATGAAATATCTAAGCAAAAATGAAGCCACAAGGATGCTTTTTGTTCGGTTACTCTCTATTTGCGGTAAACTTGCCTTCTTGCATTAATAGTCTTGTATCATAGCTGAACCACTGCAAATATGAATAAGTATTATATGTAACAAGATACTGTGCCAGATCCTATCTATGAATTTTTGATATTGTTTATATTGGCAATCAACAGTGTTATTGATTTTTGGGGGGTTTTATTCATATGTTGTCTCTTGGATTTTACATTAAAAAGCTCCTCCTCAAATTCCCTTTTCTTTTCAGATCTGTTGCTAAAAGATATAGGCTACCTGATATTTCTGTCCATAAAGAATTCTAATTGCTGTTTGTCCATAGGTGCAGTTACTGGTGACTTATTAGACATGTTACACTACTGAGCGGTCTAGTACTTAAAATGTCACTCTCTTCTTAATAACATCAGAATAAAACCCATTTTCACAAGGGCAGGCAAACTGCCTGAACCTGTTACAAAAATCTGTGTTTGTCAGGCTAATCTGGACCTGATTATTAGGGTGAATCTCTAAGCAGAAACTGGCAAAAGGAACAGTATGTTCACAGCATAGCATGACTCCCTTGAGGAAAACTCTGCAATACCTTTTGCTTCAACCAGAAATGATGCCCACAGGGTTTGTAGCTCAGACTCAGTCCTTCGGGGTAGATGTAAATTAACATCATTTAAACTTCACATAGACAACACACTGGGGAAAACTTAATCCTAGGATAACTTTTTTTTTCCTCAGAGAAAGCTGAGAGCATAGGTGTCTATTACTATGATAGCTAAGGGACAAAGATTAAGGGCATCTCAAAGCTAGGACACTTTTCCCTGAGAGCCCTGTTGTGCTGTGAACACCTGGCTTTTGAAGGCTTGTGAGGACAGAGGAAAGAAAGGCACTTTAGCCAACTTAGTTTACTGGAAGAGTCACATGAAAATATCAGATACACAAGGGAAGTGGTCTTTAATTACCTGAATATGGAATTTACTTATATTGTGTGCACACAAATAATACAGCATGGAAAATCTGGGTAAGTGAAGATAGTGAAGTGAGGCAAAGCTAGTGAAGATAGACAAAATGCAGTTAAATACACTTTATTTTGCCTGCAACCATACACAGATAATTAAATAATAAAAGCTGATTTATCAGAGCACTTCACTCTCTTGTAACCAGTCATTTAATGTTTAAAAAAAAATTAAACTCCTTCAAGTAGGAAACAGTAGTCAAATGATCTTTCTGTGAGCATCAGATTCTTGTCAGATGTGATAAGAAAGGTAAACCTCACTTAATGGTCAGAATAAAATTTAGACAGCATTTCATTCAAACAAGGGTTGCAGATCATATTGAGTGTTGTAGAGATACAGAACACTTTTGAAATACAAAGTTCCTACCTCAATATATGTATGATCCAATCCAGGAGGAAATGCAAACCTAGTCTGTATGACAATCAGTTTTACAACGCATGGAACAGGCACATTGGGTTAATTAAAGAGCAAAGCCACTTTTGAAGTGAATAAAAACCAAAATGGAATATAATTAGACTTCTCTTGAACATCCAGGTTCAAACATCTTATAGCACAGAACTTAGTCTTCACAATTCTCTCCAGATCCTTGATATGTTGACATCTTTCCTCTTTAATGGTTGTACATAGAGAATAACATAACTGGCATGAAGCCTTATAGGACATCAGAATCTTACCAATCCACTGCTACATCTGTGATCTACTTACATGGTTCTAGTTCTGGACTGAGTCAAAAGCTGGTGGTTAGTCACAGTTTGAATTGAACCTGGATTATTATCTAAATTAGGTACTGTCCATTTCTGCTTTACAGAGTCTGTGTTATCTCCTAAACTAGCCTTTTCACTTGTATCAGTTTCCTAAAACTTTAAATAGATGATTTACTATGATATTGCATGAAACTGTTTCATCTCTTGTTGTTTTGCTAGCATCCTTAAGGAATCTGACTTCAAATGACTTTGGTGGTCAACATTAGAGAGAACTGGAACTTAACCAAAACTGACAAGTAGTAAAAGTAGTGCAGCTATTGTGAATTTTGGGGGTTTCGTATCCTAAGCTAATCTAGCACTGAGTGAAAGTACCAGGAATGCACAGTACCTTATCCTACTATCCAACAGGAAATAAACATCATCTTATGCATCTCAGTAGAACCACAAGGATTAACATATGAAGCCCTTGAAACTGTACGGAGGCATGAGCAGGACACCTACGTTCCAGGTTTTTTACCTCCAGGTTTCTTTTAAGAGCTTTTAAAGTCACTTAGCGTGAGCTTAATCCTAGTGCAGAAAAATGTGATTTTTTTTTTTTTTTCAAAAGAGGGCTCTTGGAGCTTGTTAGTGCACTCCCCTAGTCATTTCTTTTTTGTTTCCAGTGCAGATCAGTTCTTCTAATGTCATCAGGCACTTACAGCAATTCCTGTCTGAATCCTTTTTGCCCACTTATCGGCCTTGAATCTGAATCTTTGTTCGAATTAATGTGGTCAAGTGCAATTCTCCTCAGTTAACAGATCTAGCTGCAATTAACAAAAAAAAAAGTGTAATTCAGGTAGCATTCCCTTGAGGAGGTCCATGTATATAGTCATCTGAGGTGCACCACAGAAACAAATTATGTTTGAAGCAGTTTTTGTATTACTATTAACTGAGGTGAAGGCCAAATTATGTCTGTGCTTTGTGTAATATTTGTTTGCCATAGATAGCACTATTGGTGGGTGCTGAACAGTCTGTTCAGAGTCTTTTGGGGAAATATTAAATGAGCATTCAATAAACTTGCAAATAAACCCTATGTACTACTTAGTCTCTCTTCCATATATCACTCAAACTTTGAAGGGCATAGAAGAGAGGTTAATCCCTGAGGTAGTGCCAATTCTTTGAGAAAATAATCCTCTAAGATTACTTCTAAGATAGAAATTAAATGTAAATGAACTATATGTTCTCACCTGCAGTAAGTGCTGTAATTAATTTACAGATTGATTTCACTTTAGCTGGTAAAACTAACATTCGTGCAAAAATTACAAGGACTTCATTCAGTGATCTAGCTAGTTCTTATTGTCAAATGGCCAGAATACTTCAGTGGATCCTCTCTTGTGGGCCAAGCTGTTACCGTTAAATGGTCTTCATTTCCTTCCATGGTGTTTAGATAATCACACATTTTGCTAGTGGTGCACTAACTAAAAACTTTAAGCACTTGAGTAATGTGATTTGGCACTTCATAAGCTAAGCACTAGTAGTGATCATCTTGCTTTCCAGTGATTTGTGTGCTAGAAAGAAAAGCATTTGCAAGAAGAATATTTTTAATCCACTATTAAGGACTGGCAGTTTAACATAATATCATTATATTAGAGCACTTACTGAAGAAAGCCACCTAAAGTTTTCTATAGTAAAACGCTTGCTGCACTGGTAACTGTGATTTTTTTTTTAAATTAAAAATTAATACTTGTTACATTTTCAAGTATAAATATTGAAAAATAGCCTATGGCAAAATGAAAAGGCACAGGTTTAAAAATAGTGTAGTTGTTTCCATGGATACGTTTGCTCTTTGGCAAAAGGTATATTATACACTTCTACAAGAATAAGCATCATCTTAAATATATCTCTGACGGGAGGGACCCTGTAATTTTAACCATAACAACAGAATTTGTACTTTTAAAAATGTGATCTTTCTACCTCACTTCAAGGTCATGTTACAGTTGCTCTTTGGAGCAGAAGAACTCAAGTGCAGTAGGAGAGTGCAGCTTTGTGTTAAGTCAGCAGCCGACAGGTATTTTAACATACAGCTCACTTTGTAAAATATCAAGACAAATAGCTCTCTCTTACAACAAAGCAGTAATCAAAGTGAAAGTGGACAGTGTTACACAGACAGCACAAGAATTTAAATTACGTCTAGCCTGAATTTGGGAAAAAGCACCAGAGACTGAACCAGACAACTGAAAAATAGTTAGGTGAAACACCTCAAACAAGTTTGCTGAGTCTCAGAAGGTGTAACTGAAAGACACATTAAAATTATTGTTTCTTGCTGAAAAATAGATGTATAGGGTTTGTTTGTTTGTTTTTAAGAACTAGTCTTTGTAACCCTGATGTGGTGACTTAGTAACAGTCAGAATGTCATTTGAAACAGTCATATTTATTCTGGAGCATACTGTGGCTTTCAGCACAGCCCATCAGTCACTGAGATACTTGCATACTTCCCAGCAGAACTGTAAGAGCTTCAGTGCTGTAGTTTCTTTGATTCTCACTACAGTAGCTGCACTGTTAGCCTTGGCTGTGACTGAACAGGAGACCATCAGGCACATCATTGGCATATTTTATCACCAGAATATCTGTCATTCTTGCCAGTTTTCTATTTGGCTACCACACTCTACATTTCTCTGCAGGATGCATGGCTGTACCCTTTTTACAATGGAACGCCTCTGAGAAGGCCTCAAAGTTCTGCAAAGATCCCATCACCCTAAACAAAAAGAAGGAACTTATTTACATGGATGCAGTGCATGGAGACCATTGCTCTGGAAAACAGTAAGCCATATCCATGAAGTGAATTAGAATCTGATACTTCAATTACAGTCTCAGAGTATGGGACATTCTACCTCTATGCAAGGAGAACACAGCTAATATGACTAATGAAATCCTAGAACAAGCAGACAGCCTATTAAGTAGATTCTGGTGCATTCTGTGTAGTTTGGCAAATTTACTAGGCCAAGTAAAGGAATGTACCCTTCATCAGTTTCCTGGAAGGTATCAGAGAAGTTCTGAAAGTTAGTGTAGTTTTACCTTGCCTGTTAGAATACAGCTGCTAGCAGATGAGCCACTCTATCCTTTTGCAGTATATTGGTGCAATGGGTTGAGCGAAGTAATGTCATCTGTTAGTAAACCAGTTAGTAAAACCCACCTGTATTTCAGAGGGCTGTGGACATCTGTCTTTATTGACTGGCTAGCATATTCTGGTCTGTAGGAACCACACCAAACCTAGACAAGGAGGATTAATAATTTGTGGGTCAGCATTAAAGGGAATTCAATTTGGGAACCATCTCCCTGTTTTTCAAAGTTTTTTCCCAAGAGCCATCCCAATTTGTTACAAGATAGTTGGAGTTATGTTTTATAGAGGAGGCAGACAAAAATACAATTAGTTACTAATTAGTTTAGTTTTTTGAAGTTCTTGGATCGGGATCTGGGCTTTGTGATAGATATATTAGCTCATGGTTAATGTCACCCATGTGCCTGCTGTCAGATCAGACAGCCTACAAGCTGCCAGGCTAAGTCCCCTGCTGAGAAGTATTTCCTACTCTAAGAGTGTAAACACACAGGTGTTTCTTGTCCGGGCCAGAGGGTGAAATTCAACTCAGCAAACTCATTGTTTCTGCATTGGAATAGAATGGCATAGAGGAAGGTAAGTGGAAACTGTGGCAACATCTGTTACCTGAATATGAATTCAGATTTCAGGGTTGCTGACTTGGTATTTCTCAAGCATAAATCTACTCCAGCACATATACATAACACATATGGCAATAGCAATTGCAGAGAATGGATGAAACCCTGCCTTCATTGAAAGCAAAAGCATTTTTTCAATCAGAGTTAGTGGAAAGAATGCTTTACATGAAATGACAAGCCCTTGAAAGTTGATGTCCCCCATATGTTGTTGTCTGAGAGTCCTTTTGGTTGCTAGGTGCCCTATTTTCCTGTATCCTCCCTCCAGCGGGTTTCAGTAATGCCCTCAGATAAGTTACTGAAAAAATGTTTCCTCTAATCATTAAACTGTCTTTCACTTCTGTCTTGCAGACCTTTTGATGAGTACTGCTGATGGTGAATCCCTTACCAAGTGGAGGTCAAGACTATGATTTTCTCCCTAACATTAGGATAATCTAATTTATATTTTCATGCATCCTGTGGTGGGTATCCATGTGTTCTCACCTGGGCAAAGTTGAGGAAGAAAAGCTGTTTGTGGGACAGATTCAATCCAGGTAACTTTGGTTCCATCCCTTCCCGTTCAAGCCATTTCAAATAGGCCTAGATATGATCAGAGAGTCAATTCAGAAGAGCAGCAGGTTTGCTGGTTCAGACACGATGGGTTTTTGAATATTATTTTTGGGGTGAGAAATTCCAGTCACAAGGTATGTGAACCCAACATGTTTTCCCTTCAGTATTTTTATAATTTTTATCTGTATAATGTAACTGGTATGGCTAATTTTTTGAAGAACCTGTCATCATAAGTATTTTGTTGACTTTTCCATTAAAAAAATTAAATACACAAGTATAATTTGCACTCATGTTCTGAAGTACAGCACTCTGAACTAAAAACTGTTCAGAAAATAGTAAAAAAAAACCCCATAATCTAAAATGAAAGTGGAGGTTTAGATTAGTGGTTGTTATTGGCCAGTGGATCCCCATTGCAAGTATCTACTTGTGTTCTTTAAGGAGTCACTTGGAAATCTATTCTGAATTTCTGTAGAAAGGTGGCATACACTGTTTTTCCAAAATATAAGACAGTAGCAGTCTGATGGACCATTGGTTTGCTATTGTGTCTCAGCAAGCAAGCATAACAAAGCATGACAGCTGTTGACAATTACTATCTTCTTGAAGTATCAGATCAATAAAATAACAGAGTGAGTGCCTGTGATCACAGTTTGAAGGAAAATCATTAGCTTGGATATGACTTTTTCTGTAAAAATTTGTATCTGGTAGTAAAGTGTTAAGTCTTCTCCACATTTTTATGGTGATGATTTCTGTCTCTTCAGGTAACTGCTCATAACATAGCTGATAATAACCTTGCTCAAAGTTAAAACCATTACCCTTTATCGTTAGACATTAATTGGCCAATTTTCTTTTTTTAGAAATATCAATATAATGGAGACAAGTTAATGTGTCCTCATGCTGGTTAATTTCAAATGTTTTATTACCTTATCCTCTTAGTTGCTGAGATAGTCCCAAAGCATACAAAGCACAGGAAAGGGTAAAAATACATTCAACACCATAGAGCCTCAGAGGATTATGTATTCAGGCTATTTATGTCATACCACACTACTTTTCCACATTTGTAATACGTTTTAGAGCCAAGTAAGTATTCACTTGAAAAAAGTAATTAATTTTAATGGTATCCATCAGAGTCAGAATTGTCATTTTAGATTTCTGAAAATTAAGGATGTTCTTCTATAAACACCCTTAACTGTTCCCACATTCAAAACCCCAGAGGTAAAAAGTTTTACCATGACAACTATTAGAATTATTCAGAGAAAAGAACATTCCATGCTCCCACCTTAACCCCACATGGAAAGAACCTTACTGCTGATAAATACTCTGTTCTTATTCAGTGTGAGGGTTTGTAAGCCTGGAGGATTAAAGGTATTGGGCTTCCCTGAGGCTGGAAGGTGACTTCCCCTGTTATAGCAGGAGAAATAAGATGACATACCATAGTGTTTTTAAAAGATAACACCAAGATGGACAACACAGTTTTTCAACTTGCAGCATGGAGGTGGTGCACTGAAATATCAATTGCATTTCTCTTGTTTTGAAAATAACTGACTAGTTGAAACAACCTTTTACCTTGGGAAGAAGCAGCACTTCTGAGATTATCACTCCTTGCACTTTTATTCTACTTACTAGCTGCATGGAAATAAATAGTAGCAAGCTAGAGGAAACTTCTTTGTGTTATTTTCCTGTAGCTTATAAGACACATAAAGAAAGCAACAAAAGGAGCCAGGCTTTCAGAGGCAAATGTTTTAGTAGATACAATTTGTATCCCCCTTGAGGAGATGGTATATCCATCAATTCTTTTCATGTCCTACCTTACACGTCACTTTTGAGATCAAAGATGAAAAGCATGAGAGAAGTAAACTTGGAAAAAAACAGCTGCTGTGCTTCATAACATCGTCAGACTACGTTGCCAAGAAACTAGTATTCTGTTGCCATGTGAAAAACTGTTTGAAGCTGTAGCTCCCATTTTCAGAATTAAAGGCTTTTAAAAATAGAGGGTCTTTTACCCTTTCTCCTACATAACACTGTGCCTGTTTATGAACACAGCCTTTGTTTACCTGAGAGATACATATGCAGCATCAAGCAATGTGGGGCACCAAACTATAGCTAGGAGAATCAGGTGGTCTTCTTCCGAGTGCAAGAATGCAACAGTTCTGCTCTGTGATTTGATGCGTGGGGACATAAGTTTCCAGATATACAACTGAGGCTTTAAGTTTTTGAATATGGTAATAAAATGTTAATTGTGATATTTTCTATGATCTGCGATGAACAGGTGACCCCGCTGTTGAATCCCAGGGAAAAATTAACTCATAATATATTTGAAAGTTACCTTATAAGCCTGTCGGACTCCTCCATTATCTGCAATATTTTCTCCTAATGTGCTTATTCCACTGACCTGTAACAGAATAATCATTCATTTAGTCTATAATCAGTAACTTCAGTCACCCTAAGAATCACAAGTTGAAGCACAATCATAAACCACAGATAGACAGTCACATCTGGAACAGAAGGCAACAGTGACTTTGTGCTAGGACAAAGAAAAGAAAGAATAAAAGTAAATAATAATTAATAGCTTTAAAGTTGTAGATTAGAATAGAAAATATAAGAGGAAACACCAGGTTTTTCTCCTCCACCCTCCCCAACCTAACAGGGTCTTTCAGTAAAGCACACATAGGCCCAATTCACCATTAACCCAATTGCACACATATATTATTGTTTTTCTAGGCTATATTAGCATCCCTGATTTAGGGCAAACAACCTTTGTATTGCATTTCCAGAACACTTATCATTTTAGTATTTGGGGCTTTATGCTTACTGTCTATAGAGATTCTCCATTTTCATTCACTTTTTTTCGTATTAAAATCCAGTAGCGTGGAAGTGGTTGCTTTCAAAGGCAGCAGCCTGATAAGGCTGGAAAGGATGTTGATGAAGCAGGGCAGGGAGATGCCCTGATTCAGCTTTTACTTTGTTTCCTTTTTCTGAGTCTGAAGAAGCAATATGGAGAACATTTCACAGCAAAATCCTGCTTTTAAAAATGTAACTTGATGTTCTGCTATTTAGGTTTACCTTTTCAGCAAAGCATTCTGGAAAAAAGTAGACCTATAAATATGTCTGCTCAAAGCCAGCTGGGGTAATTGAGGCTGAGGGTGTGGATCCCCCTGATCCAACAGGGGATTTTAGCATTAGGATTAGACCTCAACTTAAATTTATAGCTTCTATCTGTAAAAACCTTTGGCATCTCTCTTCAGAAAATTTATTTTAGCCTTGTTTTCATATTGTGTCAAGACAATTGTTTCAAATCAGCCTTTTTCTAAAATACAGTTTTGTTTCCTTTTTTTTCAAAAAAGGAAGCTTTTACTGTCTATTTTACTCAGTGGCTAGCACTGAGATGATTCTTTCTAGCTTTCTCTTTCATCTCTCAGTACTTTTTCAGAAACTATTATTTTAAATACTAGAGAAATAGGAATCTGTCCCTCACTACCAAATTGAACACATTGTCTTTCTCTTATTTTTTTTAGACAAAGCTATTTAATTGCTTTAGTGAAGATAAGATTAGAAGTTTTTACTTCAAATCATAGTGGGAACTACTGAATTATCATCTTATCTCTAGGGACTAGTTTAAACCCTGTATTACAGAATTTGAACCAAGTGTTTGAAGCTCTGTTGTTTTCAAAACCAGCAGCAGCTTCTGCTCCCTCTGAATGTTCTAAACAGTACTGTTCCTGGGGACTATACTTGCATTTTGTCCTCCAGCCAGCTCCCATGTGTAGTTCCCATACTGATAAACCATGCAACGAGACTGCTCCTTGAAATGCATAGCCGAGAAGTTGCTCCACCAGTCAAACATATTTCCATCTTTATCAAAATTCCGACCTGTATGTGAAGTCAAGAAAAGTGGAAAGCTTTGAATGACAGCATGTTCTCTGAATCTGAGCAACCACTCTTCTACAGTAGCACCTGTTTCCTTTTAATGTTAGAGCTACATTTCCTCCCACTCTTTCTTCCTTTGATTTAGCTGATTTAATGCACCCTCTTGTATTGTCTGTGTTCCAGAGATTTACCAGAAATGTTTTTGGTAAGGTTGGTATTGCTACAGGATAAGGGAATGGACTAGATCACTTGTGGTCCTTTCATTGCTGCTCTCTATTTTTCTATCATTTCCTCTTCAGTCAGCAGTCCTGACTTCACTTATAGCACTAAGGCCTAGTTGTAGTTTCAATTAGATTATGCAAACATCATATAATAAAATTCACCACCTCAAGTGTCTAAGGTACTTATTCTGTGTGTCCATGTGAGCAAAATGAAGATCATAGAGAAATAATGACTTTGCCATGAGAGGAGAAAGCTGGAAGTACAGTTCTGGTGTTGCTTTCTCAGCCATGTGGTTAGAGCATACTTCTTACTTGCTATGGATCTAGATTCCTGAGGCTATATTGTGTGCTTATATATAAGCTGCACAAGCTTAATTAATGTAAAAATATTCAACAAAACTCATGTATAAGAAATTACTGACTTAAGGTATCAAAAGCGAGTTTTTGCCCAAAACTATTTTAGATAGTGTTCTAGAGGAATGATGAAGTCAATTTATTTTGAAAGTTTGGGTTTAAAAAAGCCTCCTGCGATTTTAAGACACTACTGAACAGCTCTTCTATCCCAAGAATGCAGTTCACACACTTCATTTTATTTTAGGAGCTAGCATATCTGCTTGCACTGACAGTATTTCTGGTCTAATGATGTGGCAAAAGTAACAGGTTTTCCTAAGAATTGTCATTAACTCAATTTATTTTTAAAAATCTGGTCACTTCTTGTGTGACCTGCTAAGTTCATGAAACATTCACTGCAAATTGTACAAAAGAATGTTAATACAGTGTGATTGCATTGTTCCCCGATAGTGACTTATTGGGCATCTGTACATGTATGCATGCATACTTCTGTCACAGCAGTGTGTAAATTTAATTTCCTACAGAATAATGAGTGCAATTGTAAAAAGAGTATTTCCTCGGATATCTTCTCACCGTTGTCATCAAAGCCATGAGTAATTTCATGCCCAATAACCATCCCTATTCCCCCAAAGTTTAGTGCTTGTGGTTGATGTTTGCTGAAGAAGGGAGGCTGTAGAATCCCAGCAGGAAAAACTGCAAAGAGAGAGAGAGAGTGTGTGAGACAGCTTTATTTTTGCATGGTGGCAGACAGTTTGGTTGTTCGGTTTAAGGATCAGGAAAGAACCTAAAATATGAGGTGACTAAAGACATCATCATGTCTCCTTACGTGAAATTGTTTCTCTCTTGGTAAACAATGACAAGTTATTAGTGGTTTAGTTCAGCACATCTGGAACTACAGCATCTGCCTGTCTGAGAACCAAGCATCATCTACATTTCAGCTTTAGCCTAATTTGGTATATAATGTATGCTGAAGTGAGTAAAAAGCAAAATGTTTAGTAACTGTCCTCTGAAAATATGTACAGTTTGTGTTTTAGAGGCATTTTATAGGGAAGCTAATGGATGTTTTATTGCTTTATTTTGTTTATGTTAAATAAAGGTTAGCAATCATATGCAGGTCACCAGCAATACTCAGTGTGTAAAAACATGCTCAGCAGTAATGCGTAAAGACTACCAACTGCACTTGGATGCCACTCTTGGATGGGGGGGAAGGGGGGAGGAGAGGGAAAGAAATCTCTCTTCCTTCAGCGTACTGAAAAAAGCCTCAAAGAGAGTCAATAGGGTTTAGTCTTCATCCTATATAAGTAAGATGAAATGCAAACAAGCTTCTAGAGAAATTAAGATGCAAACACTTCATTCTAACAAGACATTCTCTAAAAAGTGAAATATTGAAATTATATAGCAAATATTCCATTCAAAGACACAAGGTTTTTGACTATATAACAGGTTTTATCCATGGGGTAGTGGAGTGTAAAGCCAGACAGATTCATCATGTCTTACCATGTCTGAAGATCTTTTTGCCTGCTAAGAACAACAGAGGTCAGGCTAGCAGCTCTGCAAAATCTCACATATCTGACATCCTGTCTGATGTCCTGCAGGTTTCTTTAGTCTAGTGTGCCTCTTATCAAAATAATTTCAGTTCTGTCTGTACAAATGGCAAACTGGGGAGCTGCTCACATGATTACCAGGAATGTGGAAACATGAGTATAAGTAGCTCAGAATACACTGTGAGCACATACTAGTGTCTGAAGCTGGCACTCATATAATACCAGTTAGTGTCTCAAGGTCTCAAACATAAGGCTGTTTCAGTTACAGTAGATGAACTGTGCCTGCCAGGTCGAAAAAAGCTGAATTTTCATCAACAAAGAAACTGCTCAAACAGAACAGCCTGTCTATCTTGCTCTGAATTTCCATAAGGGCAGAGGCAGGACTGCCTCTGGGTAGCAGATTCAAGCCCTTGTGGTACAACAAATGATTAATTAGTTCCATGCAGCTGTTAAAATGGTTGTAAACCTACCTATCTGGTTCCGATTGGGGGAATAGAATGCATTGACCACTGCAGCTCCAATTATCCATCTAAAAGTAAATATTGAATGCAAGTTAGCCATGAATTTTTATAAGCATTCTTTTCATTGAGTTATTCTTGTTCAAAATTGCAGGTTGCACATAAGGAAAGGATTGGGGTAAGGAAGAAGGATGCTACTGGACACAGTCATAAAGAGATACTCATACTAGGAAATAACTGAGCTCTCATTTATTGAGATCCTTCATGCAAGAGAAATCCAAGTTAAAGCAAGATATATTTTTGTGTTTCAGTGTTGAATAGCCACATTAGGGTGAAATGTGGTAGCTGTTTACCAGGTCATCTAAATGCTATGGGAGAGAGGAAATGAGTAATATTACATTCAAAACAAAAATTGGCATTTAGAGGACATTTTGAGGGGCAGAAGGCAATTACTCAAATTGGAAGTTAGGACCAAGCTTATCTGTTGAAAAAAATATCAATTAAAACTGAAAAATCATAATCATTGCAAATCTGCAGTCAGAAATACGCAAGTGTCTATCTATGAAATATCTGGATTTCAAATGTAATGAGTATTAACTTTGATAAGTAATTTTTGTTTGAAGTAAGCCACTTTGGGAAACTCTCTGTATTGGCTATCAGATAATTCTTTGTCCTTGGTCTTTCTCTCCCCTTCCTTCTCTTCTGTGCACCTCAAACACTCACAGCCAGGCTGCTTTACTAAACAGTTCAATAACAGTCTGAAGTCCTAAACTCAGGATACATGTTCAGCAGCATTAACATAAGACATTCCTCTTCCCACACCTCTTGTCCTTACGGTACCTTGTGGTGTGCTGGTTGCTGTATCCACCATTATCCTGACATAACTGCTTGTGCACTGCTCTGGAATTGAATGAAGTTCCCTGCTTAAAAAATACATAGCATGTTCATGTCTTTCAGGAGTTTTTGAAAAGCTGTTTAAAGCCTGGACTGTCTAGCAAAATAGAGAGGATGGCTTAGCACAGCCTGGGAACAGGAATAAGTGGCAGGAATAGGTCATTCTGATACTGCCACTGAAATAACACATGCACAGAGAGGCAGCAGGAATCAGCACCTAGGTTTGAGGGGGGCCTTGGGAAATTTTCAAGACAGTTTTGCTCTGAAAGCCAGTCTGTTGTCAGAATACTTTCTGTCTTGGTCCATAAGCTTGCCTTGGCATGCTTGACATGAAGTATTTGTAGCTGGCTGGGTAGCTTGCAGTAATTAACCCTTCCTCTTCTCCCTATGAAAGAAGGGTCTATGACTGTGAATAACGGCTTCTTTTTCTTAATTGTAATAATTAGCTAATAGCATCACCAATATTAGTTGTACACTCTCCTTCAATTTAATTAATTAAAAAAAAAATCTGGAGTGATAAGTGGTTTTATGTCTTCTTGGGGAAACCTTTCAAGCCTCTGGGTAGACATCTCTAGAAAGCTGCAGATCATTATATGAGAAAATGCAAATTACTGATATTTGACATATCACCAAACTACCAGGCAAAGGCGGCCCAATTCAGAGCTAAGAGAAAGCCATTAAAAGACTCCTACAAACATGCTTTCAACCACATCAGACTGTAAAAGGCACTGCTGATCTAGAACAGAGTTCATGGATGAATAAAACCAAGGTTATGCAAGAATTTTTGCCATGAAGAGCCTTGGGGTTGGTTCAGTCAAGTAATGAGGAAGTATAAAAAAAGTGCTCTCTTGTTCAGCTGACTGATCAGAAAACTCAAAATGTGAGCAACAGTATAGACACTTAAAAACTTCCAGTTAATTACTGATGAATAATTCACCAAGAGTTAACACCACCATCACAGGAAGAGGGACAGAAAAGACAAACAGGCTTTGCAACAATTAACTTGACCAGTGCTTCTCATAAGCATCACATAGGCTTGGAGCAACACATCTAGTTGGTGTTAGCTCCCTTGCTTGTCATCACAAGAGTCTCTGTCACTAATGCATTCAGCAGTAGCTTTGCTAGATAGCTGTGTTGGAGGTGTTCAGGTCAAGATACCAATTAGACTAATAAAAATTCAGACTGGCTAGCTCATAGCTCAGAAATCAGGTCAGATTGCAAGGCATTTGTGGTTGAACATGCAAGTCAGGGCTTCTGGATATATTCCTGCCATAGACTTGGCAGGAACTCATCTACATTTGAAGGACTGGAGGGGTGGTCCTGGTGAAGCTGTGCAGTAATGCTTCTTACTGGCTAGCAATGCCTACTCTTCTCTTTGGAGCTGTTTGTTATAATTTATAAACATGCTACTTTTATTTGATTGTTTTAAAACAGAAACAAGCGCTAGCCTAAGGCTCTGTCTAGGAGTAGTGAACTGTGAGGCAAGAGCCAGGCAAATACAGGCACAAGACCTAAGATTCACTCAGGATGCATTCAGGGAGTCAAAAAAGGGATCATGAAACAGCCAAAACTGCACCTATGACAATCAGTTCCTGAAAAATACATTTACACCTTACTAAGTGCAGACGGTGAAGTGATTGGCTGGAAATGTAGCTATTTAACTTGAAGTGCTGTATCACGGGATGCTGCAAACTGAAGATGGTCCTGAACTGGATACAGTGCTCAACTTCCCCAAGATTGGACATATTTCCAATAGAATTTTGGCCAGAGTATTTTAAGCTTTTTTTCCTCCTAGTTATTAACTTTAGGGTCGCCATAATACTGGTTATCTCACCTCCTCCTTGCTGAGTTGCTGGAAAGACCTGTCACTGCTTTTGTGTTAAGTAACTTCAATGCAATATATGAATGTGAAGCAGCTTGATGAAGGATTAGAGAGAGTGAGAGAACTGGATGAACCTTACTGCTACAGGCAAGCGAAGAACTGTTTAATTTGAGGAAAAAAAATGATTAGGAAATTTAGGGAAAAAAATAATTAAGAGATCACAAACATAAGCATTCTCAGTTATCCACAGCATATTACTTAAACATATTAACCATTATTTCAGAATTTAGGATGTGTATGCAGTGTGCAGTCTGGACACTCACATATCTTGGTCAACTCTCTCTCGAAGTTTCTTCAGGCTCTTTTGGGCTCCAGCTCTCAGGTTTTCCAGGATGTTTTCAAAGTAGTTGTGCTCACTGAAGTTTAACTGAAGAAACAGATAGCCCAGTAGCTTAGTAAGCTGTGTTGAATGAGGAATTCCTTGTGCCACTGAATGCATCTTCTAAAAATGTTTTGATTGCAGTGTATCACTTAATAGTCAGCACTTCACAGGCATTTATTTATAAAACATTCAACACAATCAAGTTTGTATGCTGCCCATCCATTTGGAAATGACAATCACATAGGTATAATTCAAGTAGCAAGGCAGTATGTTTATGTTATTATATGCACTTACTGAGGTGCACATAGCATACTTACATTAGCATATTCCTGATCTAATTTTTCATTGTGATCTTCCAAAATATAATCTGGATAGCCAATTTGTTCTTTAATTGCCATTGCCTAGAAGAAAAGAGAGTTTAATTTTTTAAAGTTTCAGTGCATATAGTGGTTCAAATTCCTTTTTACTGACCACCCACCTGTTTGTGAGAATTTGGATGCAAATATCTGTTGTACTCAAATCTTGATAAAATGCACCTTATTGCCTAGTGAGACACTTTTTTACATGGAACAAACAGTCTTCCTCTCATCTCCAAGTGAGTCTAGCCACTATGGCAGACCTGCAGATGGTAAAGCACCATACGACAGGACTTGGGCTTAACCCTCATTTAATGCCTCTTCTCTTGCTATTACAACAGTGCTGATAGTCCTAAACTCAGTGAAAAGTTTGCTTTGGGAGACTGGATTAGATTCAGTTGTCATTTTAGTTGATGCATTGGGCATCATTTTTCTCCTCATTTCTGACTTGGTTCAAAAGACTCATTCAAGGAAATAAGAACATTTGTGAGCTATTAAAGGATTAAAAAAAGAAAAAAGGACAATTTAATAGGATAATGGATAACAAAGGATAATGTCCATAGAATGCTAATGTTTTTTCTCTCATTTGAAGAGGAACTGGGAACAGTGATACTACAAAATTCCAAAGATTTCATATTCACAACAGAATACTGAAGTTTCTTGTTATCTCTGACCTTCTCACGAGCTTTTTCTTTAGATGTTTCATCCATCCACTGTAACTCATCTAGGGTCTCAATGAACACTTCACGGATTTTGTCTATTAAATCTCGGACCTAAAAGAGAGGCAGTAAAAAATTAATCATTTACTTGCTATTTTCTCCAGACACAGCTAAGGAGGTGAAAGGCTTCCTACTGAAAGCTGATCTCCCCATATTCTTTGTTCTAGAATATGGTACTCAACATTTAAAAGAGCATCCCAAGTGTGTTCTTATGCGTTGTAACTCCTGGCTGAGGGACACTCCTTTATTTGTGAGATGCTAACTAGAGGTATTAATATGGAGGCAAGGGAAATACTGATTGAAATAGAGCAAATTAGTTTTTGGAGTATATATTAGTTTTGGGGTTTTTTTCAGGGAATTTGACCAAAGTTACATGATCATATGGTTGCCTATATATTTTTGTTCTTGATGGAATATATTGTGTACTGCAAAAAGTGGAGGAGTATTTTTCATAAGTGGAAAACATCCTGGTACTGCTGATCAGAATATTGAACAAAAGGAATTTGCCTCCAGCCCTGATGAACAGTAGCTTCTCTGGAACATATAACAGGACAACACGTTGGGTTTTTTCTGTCATCATATGGCTCTGTTGGTACGTATGCCGGGAGAAGGGGTGAATAACTCCCACAAATATTTCTTATGAGTTTTTACACAGATGTTCACATGAAACAAGTAGCGGTAGTTCCAGAAACACTGGCCCTGTAATGTTCAATTTCTTTTTGCCATTCACCCGTTGTTACCTTTTCTCTTGTGAACTGTCCCAACAGCAAGCTTTTAGAAATGAAGAACCCTGTGAGGAGGCAGCTGAATGGATTGTGCACCCCACAGCCTGAGCCCATGGTTCTTGCCATTCAGAATGACTTGATTACAGATGCCTTTGGAAACTATACTCCACATCTTCAGTGTATATAAAGGAAATAGAAATGCATCCTGGAAGATCTGGACAAGGTCCTGGGCAACTTGCTCTAGGTGACCGCACTTGTGCGGGGGGGGGTTGGACTAGATGAAAAGTGTACAATAGAATGAAGGGTAAACTACATACCATCCTCTTACTCTCACCAGCAAACGTCTCCCTGACATACAGTGCTCCCACTGCATTCTCCATGTTGTTGTTGACATAGCTCACACACTCCCTCCAGCGGGCTTCCTCCAGTGTTGTCCCATAAAGTGCCTGGAATATACAACATCATAGCATTAATTATGCCTATACAACTTTTTTTTCCAGATCCTCTGCCAAGTCACTGCCTAAAGAGGAGGCTAACCTAAGACAAAGGTTTCCATTCTTGTGATTGCTATTTTCTCAGAATTATGTTTTGGGATTACATGACATAACCATATCATTGTATTGACAAGGGCTGGATTTGGTGACTGAGAGAGTCTCTTTCAGTACTATGCTCTACAGTCTCTTTAGGAAGAGAAAAGATACCTTCCTGTAGCTGGCCCGAGCATCCTTGAAACGCTGACTCAGGCTGCTGACTCGATCAATTACCAGCCGCCAAATGAGGTAGTTCTGGATGGTGCTGTGTGGGAAAGCAAAGCTGACTTTAATTCCCTTTAAAAAGCAACTCTAGTGCAGTCAGTTGGAGAGAAATCTTAATTTTGAATAGAGATGACAAAGCAAGCAATTGCTGCCAGTCATCAGTTTCATAGCATCTACAGGTGTCTGCTGTTATTAGCACAGGCTGGTTAACTGTGAAGGCATCCAGACTGAGGACTGTGCTCCCTGGTCTGTTCAGGGACTAAATTTCTTATTTTTCCCCATTTTTTCCTTCTGGAGTGTAAAAAGAGCTAAACCCCATGCCCTATTTTTTATTCCAATGTAACCTTTTCTAAGCATTCACCAACTAGATGAGATGCCTAGTACATGAGATCTCAGGAGACATGAATGGAATTTTTCTTCTAGTGCCCTTTGGAGAAAGGGAAGCATTACCCCTGTTTTACAGTGAAGTGGTATGATTTCTTTTCAGAGAAGCTCTGGCAGAACTAGAAGGTGGATCCAATAATTTACATTTCCACAATACTTCTGTGACTCTTGTCCTAGATCTTCCCCAGTTTCTTTACCTTGCTGAATACTTTGAGATAATTGCTTTCAGCTCCTGCAGGTAGGGCATGCCATATACAACCACCTCCTCTTCTGGGTAGACCTGAACACTTACTGAAGACATGACACCTTGGATGAAGAAGGTCCAGTTAAACTCCTAGGCAGAGAAAGAGACAGATACACAGATGCCAGGTATTTCAGTGCCTCGTAACTGTCATGCCTTTCTACATTCTCTGAGACTGTACTTTCTACTGTTGGCAGTAGACCCTACATATGAGTAGAGCGAGCCTACTGCATATACACATCCTTGCTTACTGTTCTAGCAGCACTGAGGTCCAGCTGCTCTTAGAGTATCACGGTAGAAGAATTTACTGTGTTCAAATTAATGTTGACTGATTATTTGGAGGCTTGGCCATGTTATTTCCAGAATTTGATACGGAAACACTATGAACCAGAGATTTGGTTCACTTGTTTCTTTTAAGCATAGGACTTTCAAGCATTTCTTTCTCCTTGGGATTCATGGATTTCATTTCCTGCTTCGTGTAGAGACAGAAAATACAGCAAATGCTGTAGCTGTAGTGTTGTTCAACAAGAAAATGATTTTTAAGAGACTTTTAAGATTAAGAATTGAAATGATTTTATAGCCATTTTTGTTGCATCATTGTGATGAATTCACAAAGCCATTTCCAACTGAAGTGATAATAAGAGGAGGCTGAAAGTGGTGGACTACTCATTAAACACTTACATTCAATGCAAACTTTTCCTGTAGCTCTGTTAGAGTCATTTTGTTGTATAACAAGGTCACATCATGCCTTTCTTCTGCAGGGGTAGTCGCCTGAAGACATTCACAAAGTTATTACTAGAATCAACTGACACAAGTGTCAATGGCAGGAATCACATGAATGCACATGCACATGTACACACTTAAACAATACTGAGAATAAACCAGTTTCTTTTGGAAAAGAAAGCTCATTTAACGGTGTCCAGTATTGCTTTCTACATTTCAGTATGGCAATTCATGCCCCACTGATTAACTCAATAAGAAGTTTCAGTAGTATGTTGAGCCAAGAGATTCCCTCCATCCTCTTCAGAATGGAAGACAACACTTTTAGGAGTCTACAGAACCCTAAAATCACTGGGGATGCAAGGAAGTTGGCCCTGGGGTTACCATAACATATGCTTAGCAGAAGGTAGGTCATCCAGCTTTAGCAAGCTCCCAAGAATAAGCATGGCTGGAACTAGAACAGACACAGTAACAGTGCATACAGTAGACATAATTTTAGACATAACTATACATACAGAAGCTCTGATTTCTGGACTGCCCAAGCCATAGCAAGTCTCCTTCCTTCTGCTCTCTTCTAGGCTATGAGTTTTGTGCTGTGTTGAAAAGTTCTACACAAAAGAGCAAGAGAGACTCTTTTTCCCCGTGCATCCTCCCAAGTTCTTGATTTCTATACTCACATTTGCAATCTCGGTTTCAAGCTGCATAACTTTTGCCATTTCATCTTGGACGAAAGAGTCATCTTTAGACATATTCTTGTCTTCTCGGATCATTTTGGCAATGGTGATCATGAACTGCAGGTAAGCTTCTCTGACCTGTACACACAAGAAATAAAACTTGAACATCTATCATCATGAGGAAAAGGTATGCTGCCTGTCATTCCTCATTCAGCAGTCAATTCATGTTATTTTAGCTTTTACAATGTCCTGTGGAAAAGTTTGGCCCAGTGCAAACGACATGGCACAGCCTTTGTCCTCACCTCCAATGCCACCTTCTCCACTCCATTTTCTTGTCTTTTTTCTACTGTACTGGATACTACTGCAATACCTAGGACCTCAGTTGATCCTTGAATACATCACAATGCAGTTGCCAGTTTCTAAATACGTAGTGAATGTGACACTTTATGTCTCCCTATGCAATCCAGCTCTCTGGAGTTCTGGGTTAAAATTACTACTCAAGCAAGTACAGAAGGCTCTGTGCTTTGAAATACACTATGGGAATAGTGATCGCTCCTAGCTAAAATATCAGAGTAAAAAACGAAGTTTAAAGTTCTCTGATAGTAATACCATAAATCCTCCAAATCCTTTGTTTTCAGTGGCTGAAAGAAAAGCGTTCTGTCTCATGGTTCCCAGAGATGCCTTTGCTTTATTTCTAATAGGAAGGTATAGCTGTGATCTATGCCTCAGAATGGGCCTTGGAAAGATATTTGGCTGCTGAGGGAGTACAGTTTTTTTGATACAGGAAGGCTTAATATTACCTATTATTCTTTCCTCCTCAATAGGCCTTGGAAACCAGATAAACAGAATAACTGTTGTGAAATGGAGTCTGGGCAGTTACATGATGATGATTTATGTTTTTAGTCTGAATGCTGAGGCCTTAATCAAGCCAGACTCCCACAGGCCTCCGTAGGAGTTTTGCCAAAAGATGCTGGACTAAGCACAGGGGGAGTATAGGTCATCAGAGTTTGGTTCATTATTTATGGGAAGTGAGCTGTTAAATAGCAAATAAAAGGGGGTTGTGTCTCCTCTTTATTCATTAGGGTTAAAAACAAATCCTTAGCACTCCACCACCACCACCTTTTTATAGCTTCAACTTTTAACTATATTAAATACTATTTGTTTTCTTTTGCTAATTTAGGATCCTCTATGTATTGTACTTGATTTTCTACTTCCTACAAGTCCTTTTAAGTCTGACTTGCATCCAGGGATGCATAAATATCTCTACTTTCTAATATAACTGTTACTATAAAAGTGAAACTTGCAGAACAGAATCCTGCTTCCAGCAGCTAGCAGCAGACTTCGGAGCAGCTCTCTGCTGTTCCCAATGCAACTATATGTGGAGATTGTTAATTTGTCTCATAATGTAAAACCCACAGAAAATGACAGTTTACAAAGGTAGCCAGAAGGAGAAGGTGTTAAAACACAATCCCATCAAAATTTCATAGCACTATATTTTAGACTATATTATATTTGGAAATATATTCAAATACATTGGAGTCAGTGGAAAGACTCCCACGAGTCTCACTGGCTTTTGGATCTATCTTTACAACCACTAGACAAAACAGAGTCTGAAATGCTGACTGTTGTCTCTCTGTATTCCCTTCCATTCATGTTATGAAAATTATTTTAATGCTAGGTTGCAAATCCTCTCTGTTAGCATGACATAATTAAGAAAATAAAAAGTACTAAATCTGTATTTTCAGTTTGGAAACTGATAAATTTTCTAGCTATGCTTGCAACAGTTTACTAATTACAACCTTCCCCCTCCCCCCAGCAGTTTTGCTGGCAGAGATGAGCAACTTGAACATAGTCTCTCACAACTTCCATGTAATTGTGAATGTCACCGTCTAATTCTGATTGTTATGTAACATGAAGGTTCATGTATTTGAGTTTTCCAGAACACAGGGATAAGTAATAAAAGCTGTTTTAGTAGCATGCTGTAAACAAATTACAAGGAATACTTACCCTTTGATAGTTGCCCCCATTAAAGTAGTAGTCTCTGGAAGGCATTCCTAAACTCGGTTGGTCAATCTGAAGAAAATTATATACATTTCTTTAGTTAGTGTTGATCAGGGACTGGTGTTGTCAAGGGGTCCTTGAAAGGCATCATGAAACGCTGCACATGCCATCCTTTCAGTGTCAGAAGGATCAAGAGTACACTCTTACCAAACAATCAAGGATAATTTTAGCCTTCTAGAAACTGGGGTGAGATGGAAGCTACAACCTCTCTCTCTGGATTTCTAAATAAGGACAGGATGGCTACTTAGTATGAGTTATTAAGCAAATCTTTCAGTAATCACTGAGGTTTCAGAATAAATTTGAGCAACTTAGAAAAGAAGCTGCTTCTCTCCAGGGCTAGATTTCAGGCATAAGAATACATGAATGAGCTCTTAAATATTATTTATGTACCTATTTGAAAAACATATGATGTCCTGCTATATATTACACTGCACCAGCATTTTGCAAGTCACAAGAATTTACAACCCTTTAATGTTGTAAATTAGCAAAGGTCCATTGATTTAATTGAAACCAAAACAAATTATGCTACCACAAAATGTCTCCCAATCTGAATTTGAGACAGATCTGCAGCTTGGGGTAGGAATTGCTGTGTCCATTTTACCTGTATTGTGCATACCCATGGATTTATGGAAAGTTAATCTGTGTGCAGTGCAAATAACTATCCAATATGATTTTGGGATACATAAATAATTCCCTGTAATTTTTTTCTTACATAAATGATATGTCTGTTGGAATCTCGGTCATCATTCCATACAAACATGTCAATCAGGACACGTTTGTTAAATCTGGAGTTCATTATGGAGAGTTTTTCTTCCATGCTCCAATTTGGCTCTGGGAGATAAAACAGAAAATACACATTATACAGCAATCTATCTATCTATCTATCTATATCAGGACTGATTAAGCTGTCTATCTATCTATCTATCTATATCAGGACTGATTAAGCTGTATAGCCTGCAAGCCTATTGCTGAAATCACTTAAAACTAGATGGGGCATCATGTGAAGATATTTGATTTGTAGAAGACATTCCTAGAGCGGCTAGAAATGGCTAGACAATGTTCTCACAGGCGTTTTCTATCTCAATGATATATTAATCATTTACTGATTACTTTATGAATGCCTATATGTAGCATAAATCACCATGACCTTGCCTAGTTAGGCAATGATGCTGCAAACCCTAATTAGTATGCAAGTATTAGAACATAGTTATATTGGTTATATTCCTTTTCTTTTCCATGTTCATCCTTCAGTTTTCCTAATAGCATCTTAAGATGTCCAGTGCTCATGAATGAGATCTAATATGGGTATTAAATTTACAGTATCCTATTTACACGGGTCACTGCATGCTGAATGTGTCCGATACTCTGAACTTCTGTTTATCAAGAAAAAAATAAAACTGAGGATGTAATATAATGACATCAGCCTAGTTAGTGCAATAAATAATTCTGACTAAACACTACTGAACTTTTTTGGGCACACCATTACCTTTGGTGTTATGCCAGTCTGCAGAAGCCACTGGCCAATCTCCAACCATTGTTAAGACCTCTAGTAGGGGCAATGAATCTCGCTGTTCTATAAGACCTGAGAGAAGAAAAACAAATACTGTAATTTTTTTCATTGAAAAAGATGAAGAAAAATAAGTAATGTCCTTAACATATTAAATCTGCAACTGAAACTGTCATAGCAGAGAATAAGAGAATAATCTGCATACCATGAAATCATCCGTCTACTTCTGAAGACTACTAGTCTTCAGAAAAGCAATGAAAATACTTCTGTTCACTTCAGCAGGGACTTAGATTGAAAGCCTTTGGAAAGAATGAAATGGGACATATTTCTTCATTCAGAAGAGAAGGCTTTGCATTGTTACCAGAGGTAGATAACCAACATCCATCCTTTCAGTGTCCCAGAATGCATATACTAAGCCTTATAGATGTACCAAGGTATCTTCATTCACCTGAATGAAGATTAGCTTTGCTGGCAAAGCCATGTGGGTTAGATAGATATTGACTGGACTTTTGCTTGAGCTGTAGGTTTGATATTGAACAAGAGTACGAATGGAAGAAGAGACTCACTCTCATTCATGCATGACTTGTAAAGTATTTTAGCTTTCTGAAATGCTTCTCTGTCCCCTTGATCTGAAGTCTCCAACACACCTGGGGAAGGAACCATCGCAGTGAGATTTTGCCCTGAAGAGCTTTGATCTTTCCATAGAACTAACTGAGAATTCAGGGCTATGATAAACACTTTTTATCTGAGGCTTTAATTACTGTGAAACCAGAGTACTCTTTAAAGGTGCTATTAACAGAAAAAAAGTGTCAAGAAGGACTCGCACACCGCTTGTCCTGCTCCCTCTGAAGTCAGTACCAGATCACCTATGGCTAATATTTTAGTGGGAACAGGATGTTTCCACAAAATTAATGTAGTAAGAGATTAAGAGATTAAAAGGACTAGAGGATTTCTCTGTATAATGTGCAGTAGACAACATCTGAAACTAAACACAAGTGTATAACCACTTCCTCATTCTTACCTTTCAGGATGATCTCCAGCTCATCTCTCAGGATGTCAAAAATGCTGTATCTGGAGCTAGTTTCTGGGATAACATGCCGGTTGAGCCAGCCCCCACAGGCATACTGGTAGAAATCCTTGCAAGGTTCAGCTGTTGGGTCCATATTCTGAATTATTCTAGCAGCTATATATCAAAATCAGAGAGTTGAGTTCCACAGACTGCCCAATAACCTCTGGGATTACCAAAAACTGCCAAGAAGGTGCTTGGCAAGAAGGCACCTTGCATATACTGCTCATCTTGGATAAGACTCATTCTCATTGTGAAGACTCCAAGAATCCTATTCCCCATTTATAGATGCAGGGAAGCGTCTGACATCAGACTTTTGCACTGGGATCATACTGCTTGCAGAGGGAGCCTCTGAATGGCAGAGCAGTAATTCTCCCATGGAACACTGCCTTATAAGCATGTTCATGGGGCAAGGCACCTTTCTCAGCCTGAGCTCTTAGTTTAGGTACCTAGCTGTGAAGTCAGTGTTTCCAGGGGGCAATTGAGAAAACCTGTGTTGCAGTCTTACCTCTCTTGATTGCATGGGAATGTAATAGTTAGATGCCAAAAATGAGACGGTGAATAGCCCTATGTGTATAATGCATTCTCTTTGACAGAAAACTAGGTCTAAGGGCTATTGTGCTACTTTATGGATGACTTATGTTGGTTATCCACATCCTTATGGCTCAGACTGAAGCCAGAGGACTGTTGACCACACTGGAAATTTTCATGTACTACTTCTTTATGTATGATATTCCTGCAATAATGGAAGTATACAATGGAGAAGAAAAGACGACAGCTATACTCGCTGCCTGAGACAATAATAACAACGTGCATCTGGCCCAAGTGAAAGTTTCATTCATTACAAACTTCTTCAGTCTTAGAGCCTGATCTATTGTTTATCCAAGTTAGAACTAATCCCAGGTAGAACTAATAACATGTAAAAAAACATCACCTCTGCAGCAATCATTCATAGCAAGAATCATTACCTGCTGTAACACATCCAGGTGTGGTGCATATGCTGCCTGAACTGGTGACATAGTGAGTGTCTGCAGGGAGAGGAATAAGAAAGCAGATAAAATTAGTTGTTTAGGAAAGATATCGCTGCCAATGCCATTCACCAACAGCCATTCACCAACGTTAGTGACAGGTCTGTTTAATTTTAGAGCAAATGAACGTTACTGCCAGTAAAAGATCCAGTGACAACTGTGAAGACATTACTTATTTTCAGATTTATGAGGAAAATTTCTGTGAAAGCAGTACTACAACAGCCCTGACACTGAGTTTCAGTTCACCTGGAAGGAGGATAAGAACAGGTTGGTTTCCTGCTAACTGTCTCCATAGTCTCTCTGACACATATTGAAAGTATGATGTCAACTTCTATACAATATACTAAAATGCTTTGAGCATCTGAGCTTTTTCTCGACTTTCAGAGCCACAGTGACTGAGAGATTTAAACAGGGTAGAAAAGCTCATAGCTGGATTACTGATTTCATACTGTTTTTGAGTCACAAAAATCAAACTGAAGCAAAATTATTTTCACTTTTTTAAGCATGAAAAAAACAGACCTGCAGCATGGCCAAAATTTCAGGCATGCCCTGTAAGGATACTCCTTAGCTGTTCAGCAGGAAGGTTGTTCCCTATTCAGTAATGCTTAAGGCTAGTGAAATAGCGTGTACTGGAGCTCTCCCTTGGGAGACTGTGGACCCACGTTCAAGTTTGTGTTGTGCCTCTTGTGAGATGAACTGAAAAGCCAATTTCCAGTGATTCCAATGCAACTCAGCACTCCAGAAAGCATATCTGACTAAGTGTAGAACAAGCTGTGCTAAGAGCTATGATCATACTGGTATCTGCTATTTCAGCTGTGACAAAAGCAAACCCCTCTGATAAAATAGGAGTTTTGTTCCATTAAGAACTAGGATCAGCTCCATTTATCACTTTCTTCAATAGTCTGAAAGCAATCAAACTTAGGAATTCTAGAGATCTTTATGATTTGCCAGTTTCTGCCCATACACAGGGAGTGAAAGAAGGAGAGTGAGAGGGAGCTTGAGAGGGAGCACAGTCAATGAAACCTCAGCAGAAGCATTTTGCTGTAACTTCTGGAAATGATATATGTGTGCCTGTATCACACAGGGAAATGGGTCTCTCTCCTCATTCCAGCAGAAGCTGAGAGGCGTAACTTGTTGGAGTCCTTTTCTCCTTTTGACCACTCAGTCTGTGAAATTCCTCCAGTAAAGAAGATACACAAAAAGCCTATGTGCTGCTAGTGCATCAGTGGTGAGTTGAAACTGGAACTGGAGAAGTATCTAGCTCTTAACGCTTAGTCCTCTATACTAAAGGTACTGTTATGAGTTCGAAGGCAGTGATACAGAGGGTCTTGCTGTGAGTTCAGAGTCTTTCAGAGTGAACTGATGCTGAAGCCTTGGTACATGAATGCATAATTTTTTTAGGCAGAGTACTTAAATGAATGTATTTGTGATGTTGGTCATGTCATTCCCTTGTGTGTCTTTAGCTATAGAACAGGGATGGGAGGTATCTAAGCATCCCAGCATGATGAATGGCCTTGGTCCTGAGCACAAGAAAATTAATTTTGCTGTCTTTATTTCCCCTCTATGAAAATGGAATAGTTCAGTATCTACTTCTGTTATGTTAGATAGAGCACTACTTCTGTCCACACTGGAAAAGAAAAAACCTGCCACCATCGCCTTCCAATAGGATTAGCATGTTTTTAAACTTTTTTTTTAATATCCTTACACTAGAGTGTTTGCAGAAAATTTACTCAAAAAAAATTTCTTCCAATGAAAACAAGTGTTTTACATGAGAGCAAACAAGATTACAGTAATTCAGACAGAAAAAAAACAGTAGGGAAGAAAAGAGGGCTTTGAAGTTCTTCAGTGGAAACAACATAAAAAGCCCCCACTGTGACTGGGAATGTAACATTCAGGGTTCAGTTCAGTGCAGTTGTGTTGTGTGAGGGTAGATCTGCATTAGAATAACTGCATGCCTTATTATGGTTTAGTGGCTAGCAATCTCAGCTCAGGGTGAGCAAAATATCTGTAATAATTCAAAGCTTCACATACAGAAGTTTTGCATTTTTTTATAGGATGAAACTATGCCCAGTTTTTGAAGAACTTTCCTAAACTCTGTAATAATTACTCCCCCCCCCCCCAAAAAAAAAAAATTAGAAGTCCAGGGTCTTTCCAAGGAAAAAAATCTCCTTTGGAGAAAAGGAGCTAGTAGTTCAAATCCATATTGAAATTTTCCATAAAGGGAAAATAGTAGAGGGCAAGCCAAAAAAGAGTTAGCTGCACTACAAGTATGCCGCATTTCTTCCATCATTTCTCAGGCACCAGACAGAACCCATCTGAAGCTTTTTTAATCAAAGCTTCCCCCTTTAATATACCCTGAAAATATATAACTTCAGTTTCTGGAACCAAAGTGCTGTCAACAAGATTCTAACTGCCCTCATTCAAAAAGCCTTTGTGATTGGGAAAATGTAACTGAGCCGCATAAGCAGGGAAGCCAAATCTGTTTTGAAACCTTCGTTGCACATACAGAGCTCTGAAACTATGCCACAAAAACAGATAATTAAAAATGGCTGGTGAGGGGCTCAGTTTACTTTGAAAAGTGGCTCCTTTGTTTTTCTATCAATTATCTCTTTTATGCCTCAGTACCATTCCTGACAAAGAACCAAGCCAACCTGACTCTGTATGAGATATGACCAACACTGCCCTGTTTTACTTCACGATGTGTTTACTGGGACTTTGCTCACTTGACTGAGGCTTTGTCACTGCACCTCTTGAACCTCAAATAACTAGAAACAGAAATGTAAAATGCACCCTGTGAAAGTCTTGGCTGGACTACTCTATGAACTTCACATTCTCAACCTGCTGTGCTAGAGAACAACCCCCTGGTTTTCAGTATAAACATAGGTACTTCTTTATACATTTGTTTTTCTTGCTGGTTAAATTTTGGTGACAGGTTCAGCTATAATGACATAAATAGAGACTCCTGCTTTGACATCCACAGAATAAAGCTGCTGCAAATACAGAGATGGGGAGGATAACTTATGGGTTAAACAATGTTCTGTAAAACCTAAAAACTGAAACAAAGCAAGTATCTAGTAGGATTTAGATGGACGTGATATGAAATTTCTGAGCATAAAATTATAACAGTGAGGCATAAGCTCATGTTTGACTCTAATGTATGGCATAAAGATAGCAATCTGTAGCAGGGGAAAATTAGTACAATTTGTTCAGTTCCTAATTCCATGTTCCCCCTGATGCACAGAAAGTAAACACTTGGGTGGAAGAGTTTGTGGGGAATCAAAACTTGTCTCTTCTCATATCAAACCTTAACTCTCAGCCAACTGCATACTGTCATTGTACTTCTTTCCAGTACTCTCTTATCTTCACTCCAAGATGGACTGAAAAAAATGGAGAAATGTCTTCCAGGAAATCTCATTTGGCAGTCTCAATAAATATAAGGTTCACCCACAGATGCCTGTATGCAGGAGGGGCTTTATTTCTAGGTGTATGGTCCAAGATGGAGCCTACATACTCTGAGCACAGACTGCTGCTGTACTATTTCAGGATCCAACCTCTTACAATATTTTTTCTGTCTTAAAATTAATCATTCAGTTTTCCCACCTTTCTCTTCATAGATACCCTTCTTTGGGCACACTTTCTAAGGTGATCAGGGAAAGAAGTCAGAAGAACAGAAACGGGCCAGAAAGATTTCATCATTGGAACTACTTTGTACAATACTAGGTTATTCCATGGCTAACAAAATTCAGGAGCTCAGCTTTGTTAACCTTGCGTTTATTCCGTCAAGAAAGCCATACTCTTTTTCTGCAGATAGTCTTGTAAGGAGAAAAGAGCCAATGAATTCTCTGCAGCCTGAAGACTATATCCTCATCTGACAGAGCAGCTGACAGAGCACCATCTGAGAACTGACAAAGGAGGGTAAGCTTTAATCTAGCTAAATAAAAGGAGTGGCCAGCTGCTCACCAGAGAAACGGCAGAATTCAGCTGGGACCTGCTTCAGACCCCAACAGATTCACTCTAGAAAATCCCATTGTCTTAACTTGGCTTTAGAGGAAGCTATAGAACAGTATTACATTTGCTGGTCAGCAGCAGGTTACAGGAATAATTTCCTGAACACTCTAAGCACTGTAATTCCCTTCAGCAGTTCCTCTTTTGAATGCCTTTTTTTAACATATAAGACCTATATTGCTCTTCTCAGCCTTAGTGAAGTTTCTTTTTAGACAACAAAACACAAGCAAATCACGCTATAAAGTCTCGGAAGTACACTGTGTTTAGTATTTTGCCACTGTATTTTTTGAGGATTACAGATGGCTAGAGACGGCACACATTGAAACAATTAGATCCACAGTTGTCATCACGCAGTCAAGTCTGAGCTTCACCTTTCAGCACTTTATCAATTTCTCACACAGTTCTCATCTGCAGAAGTGCTGTCAACATTGCAGACCGCCTTTGCTGCTATTATAGCAGAGAATTGTTTGCAACAAATAACGTAACTACCAAATTTAGCTTCTTTTTCTCTGAGAGGACTGTCTCTACCAGATGCCAGTATCTTCAAACTGACTCGATAACAAAATGCTTTCTTTTTTCTTCAGTCTTTCTTAGGATTTATTATATACAGTCTATCTGTAAGTTTGGCTAAAAGAGATGGAATTAGAATTTCAGGCGAGGATCAGTAGACTTAGAAGACCTGCCTACTTTTGAGGCCCTGTGTTTCCTCTCATTCCCATTGGTTTTACATTCATATAGCTACACCTGAGTAAAACTGAAAAGAGTCTTGTCACCCAATGTCATTTCATTGTGAGTTTTGTGTTCGCTGCCACTTCTTTAAATTCTCCATCTCCTTTGAAGAGATGCCTTATTAATGAACATTTACAGAGCCAAAGAATGACAAGGCATCAGTCTAGGAAACAAGTCAGATCTTAGCCACAACCTTTTCTTAGTGTGCTAGTGCCCAGTTTAGGTATTGCCCTCAGTTAGCATGCTTTTGCGAACCCATTCTTCAGTGCACATTTATTCCATTCACAGCATATGAGATATAGGGGCATAACATGACTTTGTGAAATCCACTCCCAGGACAAGATGCTCCCCAGGGGTACAGGCTCCTTCAAGCAAGGGTTGTATTTCTCTTCTTTATCTGTAGACTGCTTAACAGGATAGGGTCTAGGTGCACGAGCATGCCCTGACAGCCTCTATAATAGATGTGAATAGTGACAGCCTGTGGAGTGCAAACAAAATATCTGCTGTCTGTGAGAAATTCTACAGCCTTGGAAGCCAGAAAGTGAATTTAAAAAAACCAACTAAACTAGTAATCTGACTTTCAAGTAGACAGGACTGGCAATTAGGTGCGAACGTGAATCTTTTTACTGAGCTGTAAATGCTTCGGAATAGAGCGAGCTGTGAAAAGGCTGCCAAGATACATGTGTGGGTGATGATGGAAAGATGTAATAGAGAGTGTGGCATATTCAGATTGAAAAATGAATGACTGCCTCCCTTTCTGTGTTCACCCAAATACTATTCTGCTGTTGTTACTGCACTTACTTTTAGCTTATTTAGCCATGTTTTTGGGGGTATGAAAACTTCTTTGGAGGGCCAAAATCCCTTTCTTCCAGAACTGCATAACTGCATTGCTGTGTGAGTTGCAGTGTTTTTGCTGTCTTGGTATATATATAAAATCATGGTCATTATTAACATCTATTACATGTATTGTTGCTGTAGGCAGAGGGCCAGGTCGTGTACCATGACTCTCTTCTGCAAGCTATTATATGAACAGAACAAAAAATATACTCCCTGAACCACAAGGCCTACATATACATTCATATATTAAAAAAAAAAGATAGAACATAAGGCAGGAGAGGTAATGCTTTTAATTTTCCATTAGCTAAATAGCATTAGTTTTTAGGAGCCTGTGTGTTTAGTATCATTCTGATAAAGGATGTATGAAGATGGAGTGCAGAACTCTGTGAGCTGAATCAGCTTTTAATAAGCAATCCAGTGTCCCATTCACATTTCCAACATTAACATTTGAGTGAAATTAGAATGCTGCTCAGCTGCATTTTCTATTGCTATGTGGGACTTACATTTATGCTGCCCAGCTTTGAGCAAAAAACACTTTTCTTTTGGTAAGTTTAAGAGAGACTTCAGCCTTTCAACTGAGCGCTGGGTATGGGCCTAAATGTAGCTTCAAAACAGAAATGAGTGGAGTGTTTGGCAAAACTTCTCAAAGTACAAAAATTTTTCCTGTTCTGCATTGGAACATCCACAGGCTGCACTGAAGAGCTCCTGCTTTCTCAGTTTCTTAGACCAGAATATGCATACAGGCACTATGTTCATCTAAAAGATGACACAGACTAAAGCTCCTGCTGCCTGACTCCTACCTGTGAATTATGTAGAGCTAGCAGCTATTCCGGGGTATGACTACATCTCAGTGTCTCCTGTTGTAGCAGTTCAGCTGTGTATACCTAAATACGAATTGAGAGAGGAAGAAACTGACGCTGGGCCAGTGCTGAAGACATTTATCTATCTAAAGCATGAGAAAACAGCCAGGAGGGGCTGTACACTGTACAGGACAAACAGGTTATCAGTTATGCTATTATTTTGCACTCACATTGTGCTAAGGAATGTCTGTCTGTCATTTCCCAAGGAAAGTTTAATGGCAGCTGATACAAGCCTGCAAAATGTTTACATTTTGGAATTGCTTTTTCTCAGATATGCCTTTCAGAAAAAAAGAGAAAAAAGCATTTGCACTGGCTTTATTTTTGAGGGAGAACACAAACTCTTCCTGTGGATGTTGGATGAGACCTGCATTTGGGCAAATTTTAATAATCTTGCCTGAATTTTGATTTGCTCAAATCCAAGGAGCAAGATGTCGATTTCTCAAGCAAGAAGCCAGATTTCTCAAATCCTTTATGGATCCAAGCAGCAGAAGTCAGTATAGCTCAATATTCTGATAAAAGAATTCCTACTCTAGGACCTAATTCTGGGGATTTTTTTTTTCTTCTGTTTCCTGGGGTAATAGAAAAAATAGGAGGAACTTTCTGCTGAGTATTATGAATACCTGAATTATTATGAATATCTGAATACTCCAGGATTTCTTCTAGCAGTAGAACAAATGCTGATAACATTCAATTGCTGGTAGCACACGAGTAAAAACAATAAAAAACGTCTTTTCTCATGAATTGGTACTTGGAAATGCGCAGTGCTGGTGCACTTACAAGTGCTGAAGAAAGGAGTTCACTGCAGGCAGGGGATGCAGAGACAATGTAAGGAGAAGACAGTGCCTTGCTTTAGTTTTATTATTTGAATACATTAATTTTATTCTCTAATATTTCAACAAAGCTCTGAAACTAAGAGGCATTCATGGAAATCACAAACCTGAGGCAGGTGCTGCTACCAATCCTGTTTATTGCTTCAGAGAATTTTTAAATAGGACTTTGCATTTGACGTGCTAGTGAAAAACTTAGTTTTGGGAGTAAGCATATTCTCCAGTTAATATATTTAGGCAAAACACCTGGAAGAAACATGCCTCGTTGTCAGGTTCCTGGCAAGACATTTGCATGAAAGTCACTGAACCACACATCACCTAGAGTTGAAATAGCCCAATGTAATATAAAGAAAGGTATCTCTCTCACCAGTAGCTCACAAGCATTTAAAAAAAAAAATTTCACATTGTAATAAGCAATCTCCCATGTAGATCTGCTAAGCAGTTGTTGCTTTATAACTTCTGGCTATAACAAATCTAGACTCAGGCTTCTACAAAATATGGAAATCTCAAGCCTTACACACACACACACACACACACACACATACACTTTGCCCTGTTAGTGCAACACTTTTTTTTATCTTTGTCAAAACAGTGTTGGATTCAATAAAATGCATAGAAATCCTAAAACACCCAACTTGCATCACACAGTTTAATAATGAAATCAAATTCAACATAATCATCTCTGTGCATGAGCTTGAACAAGGCAGAGGTAGGAAAATCCCTCACATAGGTGAAGTCACCTTCTTCCTGTAGTTTTCATTTAGCGCTGCAGAAACCCTTATATGTTGCTTGCAGGGGGAGGAGGGGAATTATTCACAGGTTCCTTACCTCTGCTGCTGGCATACAGGATCACCAGGGCGACCGCTGCACAAGTCATAATGAGCAGCAAGACAGCCAGACCGATTGCCACAAAGCTCCAGGATTGCCTTCCAGATTTTGTTGTTTTTTCCACAATATCCATTTGACTTTCTGATTTCCCCATTATTGTAACTCTAAAATGAGGAGGGGAGGGTAAGAAATCATTAACAGCACACCTAATCAATATAGGGGTAAATGCATGACAAATCAGGGAGAAAAAGGAAGCAGAATAAAAGCAAAGACAAAGAAAACTTCCAAATTATTACATGTATTTGTCCATTTGATTGTCCACAGATTTGCCAACCTCATTCTCCATCTCCTGTGCCTACCAGATTGATTGCACTCAGGGTGTGCTGCTGGGGGTGATGCTCTGGGTTACACTATCCTAGGCTCTCTGTGGTGCAGTGTTATAACTTCAAGAGCTCTCTTTGGGAAATGTGGAAAAGTCTCATGATCAGGTTGGGCAACTCCTTTCTCCCAAAAGCCAGTCCCCAAAGGGGAAGGAGGGGAAAGACTGCCTTCGTCCAGTGTCGATTTCAAGTATCTTGCTGTTTCAAAAAACTTTCCTCTTTTCCTCTGTGGATGTGAGTAGCTCTGCTGGGCTCTGTTAACAGCGGTAGAATCCAAAAAGAGGTGTCAGTGTCTTCAAGCTGTGTCTGCTCTGTCCTTAGCAGAGATAAAAGGTTTGGAATGCAGAAGACTCCCAGAATATGTGTCAGCTTCCAGGTTTGCAGAAGCTTCCAACCTCCAGCTTCTCAGTCTTCTCAGAGACATGCCCAAACTTCTGAGCTCAGCTGTGTGCAATTCCTAGCTTCAAGCAAATGCTCCTGAGCAGCAGGGGGAGGAGAGGTTGCATCACGGAGGCAGATTGAGGGCTATGTACTCAGAGCCTGCAAGCAGCACAAGCTACACTGCTGCAGCTTCTGCTAAGTTTCCTTTAGCTTCTGAAATCCACTTCATCTCAGCCATCAGATTATTTGGCTGTTGTGCTCACAGAAGGAATGTGAAGTGAGAGAGGTGCAAAACTATTGAAATCCCCTCGCTCTGGCTGTGCTGGCAGGTTTTGGGTGAAATAGATGGAAACAGCTTCTTCTTTGAAAATACACTGGTATATATGGATTGTTGCACAGAACTGCTCTTGTATGCTGCTACTTGGAAAATTATTAGGTGACAGCTGTGAAGGGCAGTAAAAGCAAGGGCAGAATGGGCATGTGATTTCTTCTGGATTTTATTTTAATTTATAGTGATATCCAGAATTAACTTTGGAATGAAGGGAGTAGCAGGTTGTTTTTGCCCTGTAGGCTGCTTTATTGAGCTAGTGTAACTCACTGCCAAAGCTAACACTATATAAATCTTAAGGTTGATACCTCTCTTGACCTGAGCACTTCCCCAAAACTGAGTTCTGTGTGTGTTCAGGAAGAAGTGCTGAGGACAGAGTAGGGATTTCTTTGCAGCAGTCCTGTTTACTGGGAATGTACATACAGAATGTTCCAAGACTAAGAGCACAGACCTGCTTCCCTGAATGGGGTAGGAAACAAAAAATGAACAACCAGTCTCTTCTGCCAGGACTCTAAGCCTCCTCTTCTAGTCAGCACTCTGCCTCAAAACCTCTCTGAGTATTTGCCTTTGTTTCAGGGTCATGTTACATTTTAGACTTCTGTCAAGTGTGAAGGCAGCTATTCTGATTCCTCCATCTGAAGAGGAGCATAAGAAGACAAAGGTCTGAAAAAGTGGATGCACAAGACTGTATTCTCACCACACTTACAGATGGTGGGTGTCCATGTGTGAAAAATAGCTACAGAAGGGAAAGTTATCTAGAAGGACAGAGTTACACAACTGATTTGAGTTAAATGATCTCATATCTTTTTCAGGGAGTTCCGCATCTAGCACACGGTTATTTGCCTATGCATGTGATCTTCCTTACTGGTGAACAGATTTATTAATACTATGCAATGTAGCTGGCTCTGAGGAAGATCTACCTGATTAAGTTCCATAATACTGCAACAGACAAGCACCTCACAGGGTTTTAACGTAGTTATTCCTGTAACACATCTGTGGGACACCGAAGGGCATTATTTTTCCCATTTCACAGATGGAGAATCAAGATGCTGAGAATCTAGGAGCTTTATTCCTACTTCTTTCTATGGATGCCTGTTGTAGGCATTGTGGCTAATGTGGTCTCTGAATCTAAGAATGCTAGGAGTGATCTGACTGCCCACTACTCCGGATGCAGACCCTAGCTCCCCATGTAATCAAGAGATAGAGTTATTATGAACACCTAAGTAGGCATCTGTAATAAATAATTTGAACACAGTCCAAAGTGCCTTAATCAAAGTCATACATGGGCACCAAAGACAGATCACTCTTACATCCCCAGAAAACTCATAGATTCCCACAAAAAGCATTGCCCTAATCATAAAGAAAATCCTGCAGAACTTTTGAACTGGGGGGGAGGAAATGGGAACCATATCAAGGACCTTTTCCTGCACCTCTAATGGCTTTGCTTCCTTGCAGAGCTGAGGAAAAGGTGTACCATTTCCAATAGGAAATGTGGGGAATTTTGGGTGTAGCAATGACATTGGCTTGCATTTCATAAAGGTTATCTCAGGTCAATCTGAACTTTAGATGGGGAAGTCAGTGGTGGCAGATATTTTGTATTTCTTTTACTCTTGCAGTTTAGCTCTGAAATAAATTGCTTAGTATTTGTAAGTGTAAATGCTTCCATTGTCAGTGATCGGACAGGTATCAGTGAGGAACGGTTTAAGTAGTGCTGAGCCTGTTTTGGGTTAAAGAATGTGGGAAAAAGGAGAAAATGGATTAAGGGGTTTATGTCCCTTCACATCCTATTTTAGATTATTTTTTAACATTTTCTTCTACAGTAGGTCAGTATCTGAGTAAACAATAGCAGTGGACCACTCAGAGCAATCATGTAAAAAAGTCTGCAGTTGTTGCAGAGAAGTAAAGGAAGTATCTGACTATTGATACTATACTCTACTGGGAATAGCTGCTTTTATCTTCTTAAGCTTCAAATCTGGACTGACTGGCAAATTCAGCACATGCTCTAAGTGTCTTAGATATATTTACATTGCCTTTTCCAGGCAAATATAACCAAGCCAATTGGAAGCTGTAGGACTGTGCTTAGCAGTAAGCCTGAGCCAATACAGGCTGTTAATAGAACTAGAAACGTCTATAAGCTTAGCAGCATTTGTAGCAGCTAATGAACATCCACCCAACCAGTGCATGCTTTCAGACACTTAAGTTATACAGAATATACAGAAAGCAGATAATGAAATCAAATGTGCTGGACCTAAAAAAGCAGCAACTGATAGTTGTTTTTAAGATATTAGTGAAATAATCCACTAAGCAGTTTGACTGATGAAACACACTGGGAAAATATGATATGGAAAATCCTGAAGAGAATCCTTTTGTACCTTTTAACCCAGGAGGAAATATTTTATTTCTGCTCGGTACAACTATAGGCAAATTCTCCCTTAAGGAGAGGCAAGCAGAGCTACTATTAAAGTCAGTCAAGGGAAAAATGTACATGAGAGCAGAATTATGACCTTAATGTAGACATGCTGGGCGTGGGAAGACTTGAATACTTTTAAAAGGTCTTTTATTGGTATGAAAGGATCTTGTCATTGTTTGCTTTATTGGTCAGGACATTATACACTTTCAATTTGTGCTAAAGTTTGTGGGGGGGACGAGCTATAAAATACAAGTTGATGGGCACAGACAGCAATACTAGGCAGTATGAGGGATTTTGATATAAGACTGCACTATCTTGTTTTTATTAGATGTTTCTCTTCATGATGGGAAACACAATAGCAAGTGTTTAAATTGCTGTGCTGTAAGAAATCAAAGAAAGACAGTGCTTTTCCTCTGTATGAAGAGACACATCAGCCACTGTAAAAGATGTATTTGCAAAATCATTAATTCTGATTGTCTTGCAACTTTGTGTGGCCACTGAAATAGAGTAATCTGTCATTTCAGCTGTTCACCACCAGTGCACTGAGGTCCCTGTTCGGTTCATTGCTTCTAAGAGGGAGGACTTACTTTGGTCTCTGACACAGTGTCAGTATCACCTCGTAGCCGTTATGGCAAAGGAGATCTGACGATGCAAGGTGGCAGTATTTTTTTTAAGTTCACAGACTACTAAATTATTCATAAATCTTTTCCCTGCTGAAGTGCTTTTTAACCAGAAATGAACAAAAGAAATTCAGTTCTGTTCTACCCTGATGGGAAAACTGAGGCACAGGAAAGTGTTGCGACTTGTAAAAGTTACAAAGGAAGTCACTGCCTGGGAAAATGTTTACATGCTGGTCTTTCATCTGCTAATCTAGTTCATGATCCATTAGACCCTTATTTTACAAATGAGTTTAAAAAGTGTAATCACTATTTAAGTGAAGGGGAGAACCAATCTGGGGATTTCCTTTTCCAGAAACAGAAAGCTGGTGTGAAAATGTGCGTCTCTTCCCCAAAAGCAATTTAGAGACAAAACACAGAAAACAATGAGGCATTTGCTGTTTGCATTGGGTTACTTTGAAATGTTTTTCCCCCTTTTGCTTTTTTGTAACTAAAGGAGGTTCTTCTGTGAATTGATAGATTATGAATTTGGATTCATAAAGAGCTTTCAACAAGGTCGCATTTTTTAAAAAGCCTCAAATCATAGATTTCACACTAGGAACCTGAGAGGGTGGGGCTTGAGTCACCGGTCTGGACAACTGCTTCCTGCAACTGCTTTTACTGTGAATGTTAAGACCCCAAATACAATTATTTACTAAAGAGATGCTTCCTCAGACATAACAGATCTCAAACCACACAGAACTATTGCAGTTCTGGTAGAGAAAAAGGGGAGTTAGTCTGGAATTCTTACAGAATGCTGTTCTTGTTGGGAAAATTTCTCAAGTCTGGGGGTAACTTACGGTCAGAGAGCTCCAGCCCAGCACAGCAAGTAGTCTAGCTGTTACCTCACTCGCTTGGGAGACTCTACTTGATTCAGGGCTGTGAAATATTTTTGTTTTTAGATTTCCCTTGCAGAATCTGGAATAACTGTGGCTATAGCTGAGATACTGCACTGTGAGGAAAATAGTATTCAAGTGTACTACAGCCATCTTTCTCAGAAGTTTGGTTGCTGTGTCTTATTTGCCTACCATGTCAAATTGACCCTCAACTCTTGGTTTAGAAGGAATTTTTTCTAAAGATAAAATTGTGGAGGGTTACACATACACTTTTTTTCTCCTGTGAGTATGTTTGCTTTATGGTCAGTGATGTGTACATCATGAACCATGTATCAGCATTACATGAGCATGTATCATCTATTTAGTTTTCTGTCACTCCTGGGGTTTTGCACGGTCTCTCCCCAGTGTCCTCAGTGAGGCCTTCTGCATGTTAGCCTACCAACAACTCATTCAGGTTACTCTAAGAAAACTTACTGTGTTTAGTAGTGATGTAACTGTGTGGTCTGAATCACTTGAATAGATGATTTAATGGTTGTTACTCTCTGTATACTCTAAGAAATCAGGGGCTGCATGGCCACTATTCACCAGCTAGTGCTCTGGGGGTTCTCCTGCAGGTGTTAGACAGCTACACCCAAATGTTTAAACAGCTCAACTTCCTAAAGCAATCAGAAAGAAACAGGATGTGGTGCGGACACCATCTTTAGTATGATGTGGTTTAAGCACTGTTACCCTGGAAACCGGCTTTCCATCTCTATCTGCTACACTTTTTATGCCCTTATAAACTGATCCATACTAAGATAAGAGAGAATCACATACCTCTGGATGCCAGGGTTTTGTTCTTTGCTCTGAATACATGCAAAAGGTCACATATAAATCTTGATTTCTTAGGCAGACATCCAAAGCCTTTAGAGTGATATGGGCATGCAGCCTCTCTCATGTCATCACTCCTGTAAAGGAAGGTAATGCAGAGAGTTTTGAGGGGCTCTAGTGGGCTGGCTTTGGCAACTACTTGCCATGTAACTCATATCCTTGGCTAGTATCTATTAATACGTGAATCTGCCAAAACAACCCTGGCCAAGCCTCCTGTTGGACTGTAGAATCAGTGAAAAGCTTTTGGCATTATGATGCAGTCTGTGTTTATTCTATGCAGTCACTTCAGCATTAAGCAACTACTAACTTCTGGGGTTCCTCAAAGACTTCCCTTTGGTATGAACTACTTGTAACTAATGGCAGTGGAAAGAGTATTCCTCTTCCTTTTCTGGCTTGTTAGTGTTGATGAGCAAATTTACCCAGTAAAGGATATAAAGCATCCAACCTGATCTCACTAGTAGCTATTCCAGCTTGAACACTGATGACAGCCACACTCAGGGAATGTGGGAAGAGACAACAAGTTCATTCCTGATCCAAGGAGAATTTATCCCCAAACCCAGCATCCAAACAGCCTGTGTGCTCTTGTAAAGTCAGAATCCAGAGATGAATGCTGATTTGCTGTGTGATATAGGGTAGGGACTGACTCATACTGCTTAAGTACTTGGAATTAGTCATTCTGGCATTATCACATGACTCCTGACTGGAGGGTTAGTTGGTGGAAATAGGTCAGGTGGCAAGGCAAATTGGCAAAAGTTCGCTGTTCTTAAATCAAACAGGCAAGTAATTCATCACTATTTTTCACACAAAGTCCCATTCCACCAGGAGCTACAAGAATTCAGTGCAACTTCTGGTGGAGTGTAATGTGGCTGTGATGTGTAACTTCGCTATGCATTTATTCTCCTGGAATGGACAAACACTCTACTCTGGCTGTTGCTGGCGCATCGAAACATGAAGAGCTATCTCTGTTTTGACACAGCAGCGCTATTGTCAAATAGGCAAATGAGATGCAGCTTCCAAGAAAGGACTAGAAAACCCCCTGCACATCATCATACAATAACACCTCTGAAAATTCAGCACAAAGCTTGCAGAAAGGGTGTTGCTTTAGTAGTTGTTAATCACATGTCTTGACTCTGGCTTTAGAAATGATAACTGATTAGCCGGAAAGCTTCTGTTCTTGCAGTTTCATTTCCCAACTCTTTAATGTATATACATATACAAACACCATACATAGATACGGATTGCTCTGACACACATGCAAAAAGAAGCACACTGCAGAATCTAGCAAGCAAAAATTCTGTAATGTTTGTTGGATGAACATTTCTCTTCCAGTACTAATTCAGCAAGACTGCTATGTGGAAAGATATTTTCTCTCTGCCTGACAGAAACATCAAAAGCAGCTTGTTTTGAAAAGTCATCCATAGATCAGAAAGCAACAACAGACAAGTACTTTTCCCAGAGTTTCTTAGGTTTTTCCCCTCCTTTTTCCTCTGTGTTTTTGCTTTGTTATTTCTTTCTAATCCCTCTCAATAGAGAAAAACATAGTAATATGGGATCTTGTGTTCAATTTAACTTAGGAGATTTTTAAGGAGACACTTTAATTCTAGTGGGGACACAATAAAGAATGTAAATGAATGTGTTAAAATGCAAAGCACATGGTTATGTCACCATGCATTGCAGCTTTGCATTTCACTTGATCTCTGCTTGTATTGCCTTGGATTCTGTTGCTGATAGATATCAAACATTATGCATTCAGAACAGAGGGGTCAATTAGGGATGAGATTTTTTTTTAACATGTGAAATCTTCATTTTTTCCTTCCACTCAGTTTTATTCACCATGTACAATCCAGCAACAGTCTCTATCCCCATCCAGGCAGAAGTTCAAGAACAGATCTGAAATCACTTGTATGTGAAACATTTTGCATTTCTTCTTTAGTGCAGATTAGAAATTAGCACTTCCAGTGTTTCTGTGTGTGTGAGGCAGGGGTATGGAGAACATCTGGGAAACTTTTCAAAAAGACTGCTTAAAAATTCTTTTTTTTACTTACATATCTGCCTTTAGGACAATAAGATCCAAGTCTGGAAAGATAGCTAGTTTCTGTTGTGTTCTAATTTCAATTTTCAAGTTACACAAATGCCTAGCTATGTATATTACTTCTGTGTATATGAATTAACGTAAGTAGGAAAGCTCACCTACATGAAGAGGTATAGTGTTTGTCTAAAACTGACATACTTGCTATCAACATCACTAATATCACTTAGTAACCAAAACGGTATGCAACATTCCAAATCCGTAAAATGCTGGTGAATGTCCTTATCAGCTTCACAGTCTCTTCAGTCTAAGCATTTGCTTTCTGAAGAGTGTAAGCACTATTTAAGACACTATAATAGAAATGAGTCTACATGCACTTGCACCTGTCTAAAGAGGTAGAAAGTACTGTTAAATACAGAAGACAGTCTGAACCTATAGGGTAACATTAAAAAAAAACAGCATAGCCCTCAGGAAATCAGCAATAATACAGTTAATGACCCCAGGACAATGGCTGGATGCTGCCCATTGCTTCATTGAAGGGGGGATGCAGACTACAGATCATAACTCACTGCTCAAAATAATGGGTTTGTCTTTGAAAGTCAGTGTAACCTATGACTGTCAACTAGTATATAAAAAAAGTCAATTTCTGCTGGTTGGCTACGAGATGTGTGTAGTGTAAATAATCCACAGTAGATGCACTTCCAAAACCAATTAGAAAAACTCAAAGTTCAGATGCTGTTTCAAAACTCTTCCTTAACCTCCCTGTAGAGATAATGATCTTTTGAACATCATGAGAATAACAAATACCAGATGTTAGTGGTAGGAAGTGTAAAAGGTATGCAATGATTTCTGCTGTAAATTTCTAAATGCATGCACTCTGCACAGAGAAGCAGGTAAAAATGAGAAGTTTTCTTACCTCTGTCTTATGGAGAATGATTTTCAGCTGCAGAAGACAGGTGGCCTGTGCAGTTTCTGGGATGTAATTGGAATGTTTACATTTTCTGGCAGTGGGAAACAAATAGTTATTATCAGTACTGTTCTCTTTAATACACTTTCCCCAAGAAATGTTTTTGCAAAGTACTGTGCCTACATCTCCCTCTCTCTTTCCCTCGTACATTCACTCACACACAGGGGGCTTAGAATGTCCAATGAATTAAATGCTCTGCTTGGAGACTTATCAGGGAGCACTAGAAAGGAGTTTTAACCCTTTCCAACATATCTGAAATCAGTTGATTTCATATCTAGACTGGAAAAAAGATTGTGCAACAGGCATGACCAGTGCTGTTCTTAATGGGACAAGATGGTTTCCTAGCCTTTTAGCATTCAGAGATGTCTCTCCTATTACAGCAATTCATTCTTGAGAAAGTTGAGTTTAACAATGAGATGCTTTAATTCTTTCCCAAGAGATTTTCAAGTGCCTATACCAAGAAGACTTCTGGAAGGCAATGTCTCATTTTCTATACATTTATATGTGCATGACATAAAGTATAGTTTTTGCATTATATTGCCATATGGGAAGATGGATTACAAACAAAATGAATATAAGACATTTTAATTTAAGTTATTTTCACCTACAGGACACATACTTACATGAGAAATTTCAGTCGTATTATCCATGAAATTTGTAGTTTATAGCTTTCTTATGAAAGAAGGCATTTCCTTTTAAAAAGGAAAGATATCCAGACCAGTTAAAAAAGTTAGAGTACATAATCATAGCCATATGCATCTAAACAACGTATGCATGTCATTTAATTAAACACAGAAGACCAAACTCTTAAGATCTTTCTCAATAAATCACTACACTTAGTCTCAGCAAGACTGTCCATGGTGTGAAGTCCAGATTCATCAAAATGCTTATACCTCTGCTGAACTTTTAGTATACTTCCCCTTTTCACCCCTACCTTACCTCCTTCCTGCATGCCCACTGACAATTAGGAGATGGTTGTGGAAGCTGGAAGGTTTGCATCATTCAGGCTGAAGATGTTTTGAACTCACAACCTGAATGAACAATTGGTTCATTATGGTGGTTTTGGGGAAGGTGGTTGTGGCAGTATCGGAAGCTGCAGGATTAAAGAAGATAGAGAGATCTGGTCAGCTCTTTCCCAGGAACTGCTGGAGGTGCCAGACATCAGGAATTACCGTGGCTATGGAAGCCAGATGGAGAGAGGTGTCTGCCTGCCCAACAATGCAGACACTGACAGTTCAGAAAAGGATGTGGATTCTAGATGCATCGCTGTGGTGGAGTTTCCCGTTAAGTACTATTTGGTTGGCATATGGCACACTCTCTGAAGTAACCAACGCTGCATACAGTATAGGATTTCTAACTGGCATGCAGATTCCAATTCACAGTAAGGACTTTGAAGCTAAAACCTAGGCACTCTCATGCCTACTAAGAAGGTATCTAAACGCTTTTATGGTTTCCCAACCCTTGCCATTATCAACAAAATAAACACAAGATCCATACCAGTGGGCAAAGTGTTTGCCCATTTTGCTGAGCTGACATTCTGCTTTGCTATCTTGTTTGGTCTTATGAAAAATAATTTTATTTGATAGTCTTTAAAATTGCCCTTGAAGCATCTTATTTCTTATATGAAGGGTCTGGTTTACAGAAGATGCTGCACACTGTGGGGTGCCCAGGACACTTTATTGTTCCCAGTGTGCAGTGAGGCTCCGACTTTACTTGTGCAACAGAGAGTTGTTCAGATAAACAAGTGGAGGTGCAGTATCAGTCAGAGAACAAAGTGGGGACCCCCACCAGCACTGCTGATTGGGAAGGGGTTTGATGAGAATCCATAGCTCTTCTACAATAACATACCATCTTCAAAGCACTTTGCACTCAGAACTAAGAGATACTGACAAGCCTCCAAAATAGAGTATTATCCCCACTTTACAAATGAAACAAGTCACACAGAGAACCAAAGTCAAGATTAGATTAGATTAATAGACATTGATGCCAGAGGAGCTATTATGTTTTGCCTGGCATCTTGCAGAACAGAGCAGAAAACTTCAAGCTGATTACTCCATTAAATCTCTGCTTGAGCTTAGAAAAAGACCTCCAGAGCTGACATTAGGAAATCATGCCATCTTTAGGTAAGTGCTTCCAGGTCACTATTGGAAGTGTGCATCATATTTCTAGTACGAGTTTATTTAACTTCAGTTCTAGCTGCCTCATCTAGTTTTGCTTGATAGTTTTTTGAAGAGGCCTCTATACTGTCTAAAATTTCATTTGCCTTTCTGCTTCCTAGAGATAATTATTAAGTTATTTCTTAACCTTCTCCCGGATAAGTTGACAACATTGAGTTTCTTTCTTCCGTTACTCTATAGGAGTTCTTAGTTCATTCTTGATGATAACAGGATTTAGTAGATTTTCAAAATTAAAAAAAACCCTTAAAAACATGAATTTAAAAAAGCATCCATAGTATTTATTGCTCATTCCCTCTCTCTGTCCCAACTTGTCCATTTCTTTATTTCTCTGTTGCATTTTACTTAATTTTTGGCTCCAATCCTACTGTCATGCCTATAGTATGAGAGTCTTAGAAATGTGAGTAGTCCAGTATTTGTAGCACTGGAGTCTTCATTAGTAAGGTCTTATGTGCATTGCTACTTGTATGCAATATAATAAAAATAACAACAATGCAATCAACTTCAGAATTTGACTGATCGCAGACTACTAAAAGGCAGTTCTCTGGTAAAATTACCAGTTTAGTTTAGCTTGAAATACATGAGGCATCAAATGTCCTGATCTTACCTCTGCAACTCTTACTGCTTCAGATATTTGTTTTCCTGTTTAATACAGTTTACAATGTGTATGAGTTGAATAATTTGATGTCCCTATGAAAGTGGAAAAGTCTAGGAAATAAACTATTTCAGAAATGGCAACACATTTTTTAGTAGAATATTATGGAAAGGAGAGGATAATTATAGGTGAATCTCTTATGAGGATCCCGAGTCATCAACAAACAGAAATGTTTTGTGTATCAGAATAGACTTAAGCATGTGCTTAAAAGGTGTGTTGAATCAGGACTGGGATACCAGGTCCACTGCTAGTTATAGTCAGTTAGAAGCTTTCCTGTTGAGAAGTGATTTGGGTCCTTCAAAATGACACAGTCTATTCTGACCTGTCAGTTCTGTGGCATTTCCCTCTACATCTCTACCTGATGTGTGATCAGATTGCAGTTCATCAGTCAGGTTTATTAGGAGGCTTAATTGGATTGCATTAGCTGGCATTTAAGCCATCCAAAACAGTTGAGAATGCAATCAATTAAAACATCCAAACACATTAATGATGTGGACATAGCATAATGTATGTGGATGGCTAATTACCTGTTTTCTTCAGTAGGTAGATTTTATTGCCCAAGAATGGACAAAAGGTGCAGAAGAAGAAACAACGGTGCAAAAATACAGTTGGCAAGACTGCAAAAAACAGCAAATGGCAAGGTATAAATGTCTGTATTGTTAAAATTCTATATTAAAAGAAGCAACCCTGCACTGTTACCAGTGCTCAGAAGTGTTTCTAATATTGTAAGATTTTAATGTAATCTTCAGAAAAAGTACTGAGTATATTACCAGTGTTTGAATGTCTCCTAATACGACATCTGAGGTTTCTAAGCAATCAAGATGCTCCATGAGATGGTCATTTTAAGCAGGAAAATAATAATTGCTGGCTGTTTCTCATTTTATCCACCACTGATTTGGATCTAAAAATGTGGCTCCCTTGTGACTTCAGATCCTTGTACATCATGCTGTGTGACACTCATGGAGCATATCTGCTAGTTTGCATTAGGCATACACAACACTTACGTGGAGATGAAAGTACAACTAAGGGGCATAATGAAATGCAGAACAGGAAGAGAATGGAATCATTAACCTCCTTCTGTATTTCCTGCTCCCTCCTACAATCCCCTTCTGATTCTACTGCTAAATTTTCTCCTTACTTACCCTGATGCAGTTTAAGAATGAGATGTGTAGACTTACTGTCAGATACTGTTCTTAATTTCCTCTGTGCTCTGTGGAGAAGTACTTACACTAGTTTATTCTAACTGTTGACTTTTTGGAGTCACACAGAGAGCATATGAATACAGAAGTTATCAGGCTGGATCTTTAAATCTTTAAGGTGCTAAAGGTAAGACACCCAATCACACAGTTAAGCTGGCAGGTTAAACTCTTTCTTGCATTGTGTGCAGAACAAAAACTCGGTCCTTCTCAGGGAACACAGAGCAGACTTGCATTGTAATCCTGAGCGTCTTCTACTCTCTGCTGACGAAACTTTGGGATTGGCTCATGTTCTCTAAACTTGCCATTTAGGATGGCCATTTGTTCCCCACCTGTCCTCATCCCTTCTCAACTGCCGAACACTACAGACGACGACATCATCCTGCATTTGTCTTCTAACCTCCAAGCACTTCAGTGGTAAAATAAATCGCTGGTCCCATGCTTGGGATGTCAAGGATGTTCACATCTGTGAGGCAAGTGCAGATCGGCAGCATTCATTGGCATCCTACAGAACAAATATGAAAAAGCTGTTTCTGGAAGCCACAGCAGGGGTAGGAAGAGAGAGGAAGAGCCTTCTGAATCTCATAGCTTTGGAAAGCTATGCCTTCTAAGCAACAGGTCATTTTTCTTAAGGTGTCATTGAGTAATGGCTGGCTGAATCAACAGATTCCAACATAGACTAGTTTAGCAGAAATGTGATTAAAATAGCCGAGACTCTAAAGGCAGACTATAATGCCAAGGATAATTTCATGTAACACATTAAATTAATGGTGACAGTGACTCCTTGGAGCCCTGGCAAATTGGAAATTGCTTGATGCAAAAGCAGTACAATTATAACACAGTTAATCTTGCCCAGAGAGATGACAGTAAAACAAATGGCTTTTAGATTAGCTGTCATTAAAGTGAAACATCTGCCTCTGCAAGTCAAGTGGAGTGTCCTCACTTAAACACAAGGAAACTCACTGAAGTTGCTGGGTCTGCATGGCTGTAAGTCAGACCCAAATTTCCACTGTGATCTAAATCTGAAAAGCACAATGGATTAGACAGAAAGTCAGGAAGATGACTTCCCAAGGAATATGTCAACTTCCAAAATGCATTTGATCAGAAGCTGAAGTTGGCTGACATGCATTTAGATTCTCTCAGTAGCTGGGAGTACATAAGTAACTGAAATGGGAAAAATAATAGAAATTATATGAGTTCAAAGTAAATAAAATCTTCTTTTTGAATCACAAAAGTTCAAAGTTTACCCCTGTCTGAGTTCTGAGAAAAGTTTCCAGTTGAATATTTAATTCCAACCAATTTGCCATCATTTCTAAACCACTCTTTGCTTGCTGGACTGCAGAACGTAAGATCAGGAAACTTTACATTTGTAACTGTTATTTGTTCTGTAAATATTCTCGCATCTGCTTTTCCTTTTATATTCTTGTAAGGAATGTTGGGTACTTTATAAAGCCAAGACGGTTTCTACACAAATGATTGCTTGCCAATCTCAATCATGATGTCAAAGCTTTCTTTCATTATCCATTACCTGGTGACAATGTGCAACAAGGCAGTCCTTTCCCAGCTTCTCTACCTCCCCATGCAGATGAACTGCAATTATTACACCCTAACCAGTGTATTACTGAGGTTGCAGAATACTTTAAAGGAACAAAATTCAGAAGGAGAGAGGGCATATTTGGTAGCATCTGCACACAGCTCAGAGCTGAATAAACTACAGACACTTAACCCTTCCTGCAGCTGAATGTAGCTTGAGGCTAGTTTCAATCTAAATTCGTACCCACTATTTACACACGTTTACTAGGCCATATTCTCTTCTTGATTACATCAATGTTTACTCATAGGAATATACTTTAATTCTTCACAGTTGTCCAACATTTATATCATCACATTGTAGGAATATGCCCTAAAGGTGTGTTACGCAAGAGACTTTCAAGCAGCAGGTGCTATGATAGAGTTCCTGTTCTAAACATCTTCAACCATCAACTGCATGTACAGTATGAGTGGTGCTTCTCAAAGCAGTTGGAAACAGCTCCATCATCTTGATAAATTGCAGCTCATCCTTTAAAAAAACATACAGAAGTGACCACTGTAGTTTTTCTATCAAGATTCTTCAATCCGGAAGAAGTGGAAACAATCTCCTGTTAGAAAATGGCATGGCATAACAAAATAATTGGTGATTCAGCCAAATGGTCCCAGTCCCAGCCCCAGCTATGGGTATGGCATGACAGATAAGAATGAGATTTATCATTCTGGAGAGGGAAGGAGGTGTTTGTTAATAAATATTGATGGATTTTTGGTGTATAATCATTACTGGTGGGGAAACTGGCCTGAAAGGAAAACAGCCCAAACTAGCTCCCTAGTGAGAACAATGCCCTCTCTAAAGATTGCTGTGATACCTTGTTTAACAGAGCAGCAGTCTGGCTAGAGCCAAACTCAAGTGCAGCGTTCCTGTTAACACATCTGGAATGGTCTTCATTGTCTCACTAGCATGAATGAAAGACCACAATTAGTCTCAGAGTTATAACCAAGGCAGTGATGGAAATTTTCTATTAAAAAATGCTGGGTACTCAGGACAGATTTCTTCCCAACAAACTGCAGCATGTTATTTTTGAAAGATATCATCTTCTGGCAAAGCCTAGTTATAGAGCAGTACAGGTATGTGAATGTGAAGGCACGGGGATACTTTTGGTCTTTAGGTGCATCGGCTGGACAGTAGCTGACATGAATGGGTCATAGTTAATCCTGCTTGCTCCCCAGGATTCCAGAAAATGAGTGTCAGAACGGGTTGTGGTAAGTGTGAAATTCTGCTGGGCATGCATAATGCAATGACACTGCTAATCAAACCCCTCTGTCTGTGACTAATCAAGAAGTCCTATTTGATATTCCAATAAATTAGTTGGATGAGCAAAACCATAACAGAGGAATAAAGAACAAATCAGAAGCTTAGGCTCAGGAAGAGATAAGGGGGGTTTAATGGGCACAGAAAGAGGACAGAGCAGATTAAAGAAACAATTAAAAATGCTGATGAGAATAGTTAGGACCCACTGAGAGAAGCAGTCATTAATCTACACCATGACTAATAGATAAGAAGTTCTTATGTGCCTTCCTGGTGCTTAAAGAAACAGCAGCTGTAGGCACCTGAAAACAAACCTGTCCTCAGTGTAACTCCTTAACAACCTTCAAGGATGAATTTGGCTCCTATATTTAAAGAAAAAATTCTTCAGGGGCACTAAATACACTCTAATCAGAGCAGCTATGAAGAGTGTATTACTTAAAACAAAACATGCCAAAAACCCCAAACTTCCTAAGAGGCACCTTGGGCCAATGGATGGGGCATTAGACGGAGATTGGATGGAGAAAGGACAACTAGATTATCTTCTCAGGTTTTTCCATGACTATCAGGTGACCCGAAGAAAGCTTTTCCCCAGTTTTGGTTTCTCCAGCAAATGAAGCTCAAATAAACCCTGAATATAAAAGGAAGGGGAAGAAAACATGATGTAAAGACCTGGGGCTTTAAGAAAATTGCCGTTCACTGGGAGTTACACAATAAAATCCAGAAAGTTCGTCCTGCTTCTCTGAGCAGGGAGGCTATTAATCCAGTAAGATATGGGGACTAACTTCTTCTCTTTTTGATTTGAGCCCTGATTCTTTCTTCATACAGATTTTGTATTGATATTACTCCTATCTGTCAGCATGGATGAGTGGCAGGAGAACCAGATTCATGGTCTCTCTATAATGAAGTTAATTCACTTGTGTGCAACTTCAGAGTATCTGTGTGTCTGTCCTTTTTGTGTTTAGATTTCTACACTTCCTGTGTTGCACATACAACATCTCCAACAACATTAGACTGTAGCAAATAAGAGACTATATACTGTGAGTACATTATATAAGCATTGTAATTGCCACAGAAGGATCAAATTGCTAAAGAGAGATGCTAACAACTGACTGGTATTGAACCAAACTGGCAATTGAAAGAGGAAATGCTAACAGAAATGTAGATATGAAGCTGTAAAGAGATTTATTTTCTATTCAATCAAAAAACCCCAAACGAAAATTAAGCAAAAAAAGAATCCAAAGCCCTAAAAAGTACTTCTCAAAAATTCCAGCACGAGACACAGAAAAATTCCTACGTGTTGATTACTATTGAAGAAAAATCACTGTTCTTACCAAGGCTATTTCTTTCGGCCTGCAAGTGTAGCCAACATTAGTTTAAGGATATAATTTCCTGCTCGGAAAGAAATTGTTCTATAACAATCTGATGCCAATTGGAAGCAAAAAGTACTCTTCAGCGTTCCTAGGATTAAAATCACAGTAACTTTTCTTGGCTCTGAAAGGGAAAGAAGCTCACTTTTACTTGTGTTCCTAAGGCAGAAAAAAAGAAGTATGTATGTGTAGAAGAAGAAAAAGATGTAAGGTTACAGATGTGATCATCGTCTACTGGGTTGATTGCATATATGCTGAATGAAGTTTCATTCTGGAACACTGTCTTTCAGAAAACAACATGACAAAGAAGGAAATGCTCCATTTCCCTTTCATCCTAATCAAAGTAGGAGAGCATTCTTCAGTGTTGCTTTAATCTTTGTTTTCAGTAGTAGTTTTTATTTTTCTCCATGGTTGTTTTATCACACTCCAAAAACACTGGGAATAATTCACTTTAGGCTGCCATTTCAGTCAAAACAAACATACAAGCCTGCTGTTTTGGGTTCCAATTCATTGTTTCCTTTTCACAGAGCATATACATACTGCTTCCAAATCAAGCTAGAGACTCCCATTGCATAGATGAAACAGAAACATATACAAATTGGGTATATCTACACTGTCTTTGTGCATCCCTTTAAGTCTAGCTGTCCATACAGGTGGTGAAGCTACTTATGCAATATCAAGCAAAGTCTTTGAGAGCATGTGAGATGCTGATTGCCAGGGCTGCCCAACATGGATAGTGAAGGATGGAAGCTGAATCACTGCACAGAAATCACATTACCATCATGGCTGCTGCATCCAGTTCTGACCTCCTACTCATTTACCTTGTGCATTGATTCCCTCTTGATTAGTACATGCTCCAGTGCAGCCTTTCATCCATGAATATCCAGGGCTGTGAAACATGACACTTAGCAGGCTCTTGCAGACACCCTTACTGAGAGATTATTATTTCCATTATCTTCATTGGCAAACTGAGACACAGAGATCTTGAAGTCAGATGTAAAGTCTGGAGTATAGCTGCCTGCGTGTCCCAGATAACAGGGTATTCGTCACAAGACTGGATGTTTCATCTCTGTCACATTTCTTCCTTCATAACACCTATGGTCCTTGGGACAGACCAATAATTTGCTTTGCATTTATACTGACCACTCCCCTGTATTGGTGCTGACCATTCCAAATCCAACAGACTATGACAAGGGTGGTTCTTTCCACTCAGAAGGGGGATATTTAAATGGTGTAACACTGATGATATTTCACACATATAAAACACATGAAAAATGCTATATCCTAATACTTCAGACTGATCTTTTTGCCTAGCTCACAAAAAGAAGGGCACCTAATTGAGCAGTGTGTATTAAAGGAAAACAAAGAAATAACAGGAGATACATGATTATTATTCATAAACTGCAAGCTATTTGAATACTTCCCTTCACTGTGATTGGAACCAATGTTAGAATTAGTTCAGATTAGCTAGACAAAACAGTTATTTCATAAGGAGGAGTTTAGGTAAACCCATAATAATTTAAAAAATACTGAATAATACAGTTTACCATTCTTGGCCTGTCCTCTTCACATGGCTCTTTTGGTTTTGTTTTACTACCTGAACCTTTCTACTTCTGGTCTCGCTGTGCCGTATTCAATGACATGTAATCCACTGCTTATTTATCATGAGCTTCTTCTCATCCTTCCCTTATTCTTGCAGCCTCACAAACAAACTAGTAAGTAATCAGACACTGGAAAAGCCCAAACCAAATAAATTAATGTATGCTACAGACTGATGCCTCTCGCTTAAGTCTTGCTTTCAGCTTCTTAAGTTCAGTACTGTTTATATCAACTATGAGACCATAATCTGTGATTTTCCAGGCCTCCTCATAACGGTGCATTTCAAAATAATATTGTGCAATCTTATGAAATGTTTCGGCTAAAATTTCCCTGCCAGGACCTTTCATGATGCTGCACAGTGCCACAGATTCTTCCAGCTGCAGTGCCTCAGTATACTCCTTAACTGCTGCTTCTTCCTCTGACACTGATAATAGCAGGTGTCCTTTGGAGCAGTGATCATCAACACGCGTTTTAAGGCTGTTACAGCCATGCTTCTGGATCACTTTCTCCATGTCTTTTAAAGCTCTGCCATATTTTTTCAAGTGCATAAAGCAAACAGCTCTCTGTCGGAGATATCTTGGATTATCTTTGCTTGACAAGACAGCCAGGGTGTAATAACCAAGAGCCTTCTCATAGCGATATTCCTTAATCAGCTCATTTCCTTCTTGGGCTGCTACCTATGGACAGAAAATTAGCTAATATTAGTGATTGAAAGTGAAAGAAAAAGTAAAATATCTAGTCTGGCCTGGCCACAGACACAGACAATAACCGAAGAAGTCTTAGATACTTTTTAAGATGTTAAAATTGCATCTAGTTGAAGAATGAATAATTGGCATAATTTTGGCATGCAGATACAAAAATCCTGGACCAAGGGGCACTTGTTGATCTTGACACTTTCTGAACCAGACTCTCCTTTGCTCCTGCATATTTTGCCAAAGGTTGAAGTTGTTTGCATCCTTTAAAAATGATATGTGAACTGAAAATTGAATGGTCAAACTAAAAGTAGACAGTGTTCATCTCATGAAAGCAAGCCTCTGCCATGGTCTGCTCTAACAGGTGATTATATGGAAATGGCATCTTCTGGTTAATATATACAGTTAGCTCCATGTAATAATAACACAAGATACTGGGACTGTAACTGAAAGTGAAAAAATCCTCAGTTTCTTTGTCATTGGTGAGGGTGTAGGAGACGGAAAAATTCTTGTGTGCTTAGAATCAAAGCTGCATTTTAGACTTGGCTATAAAAAAACTTCCCAACCTCTCACAGTGCAGTAAGCAAGAGATGGTTAGCATGGAACCTTACCACTGAGTAGTGGTTATCTCTAAGAGCATTTTTGAGACACCACTGTTAAAAATGCAACATGATTAGGTTTTTTATTGTGCTGTTTGGATTGTGCTTTTTCACCTGTTTTCAAGTGTCTTGCCTAAAAGCAAATTAATTAGTTTCCTTTGTGGATATGCCATTCACAGTTAAATGCTCATTAGGTTCCCATTCTGATGTTTCCTTTTTTTCAGTTCTCTTTAGCTAGCAGCAGTGTTACATCTTGTTCAAAACCAGTTGATCCTGAGATGAGCATGATCAGATCCCAAAGGAGAACTGCCCCACAAATATTGCATGTGCTAAAAATGAAGGTCGGTCTCTACCAAAAAGTGTCCCCAGGCTATAGGACAATCTAGCTAACTGATGACTTCGCTAACCATTAATCTTGAGTGCAAGTGAATGATCTGCCCTTATCTGAAGGGAAAAACAACAACAAGAACATAGAGAAGGCTGAAAGAGCTATATATTTAGTTTTATAAAGGTCAATAAAAAAAACTCCATTAGAACTATTTTCCTCTAATGGATTTCTCCTTATTTCCCTTTATTGCAAATAAATGAAGCTTTTACATGCTGCAGCACAGTGAATGTTTAAGTTATAAACAAGACAGTCACGAGCAGTCTAGGTCTTGCAGAAGGCTGAGCCAAACAAGCTGAGACTTCAAGTACAGGATAGATTTTTTCATTAGTCTTATCCCCTGGGATATCACACATTGCCCTCCTATGCTCATGCTACCCAAAACTCAGCCCAGCCACTGCCTCAGTAGCCACTCTCCTAGCCTTCTCCAAAGGCCGCACGTAACAGCTGGCTCAAGTCTTCTTCCACTCTGCTTGTGTGCATTGTTTTTGTATTTTGGTTGACCTAGATGAAAACCAACCGCTGTTTAATGGAACTAAGGAAAACAGGCCCTGGACCAAGTGGATCAGCATTGCAGGTGAAATCTGAGTAACACATCTGAGACTAGTAACCTGAAATAATTTAGCCACTCCTAACAGTTTAGGAAGAACTCTAGTCCAATTATTTTGATTGAAAAGAAAGTAAAATCCTCCATGTATTCATATTTATTAGAGACAGACTCTCAGCTTCCAACCCTAGAAATAGAGATAGGGCCTGCCCTCAAATAGTGTAAATCATTAGCCTTAATATTTCTGGCCACAAAAATGTAAGGCAGCCTGTCCCCAAACATCTCAGATATCCGATTACATATGCATTTAGTATATTTAGTAGAGTAGCAAATTTATTTTGTCCTGTCAAGTGTTTTTAGGGCAACTAGTCAATACAGGTGTTTTCTTAGTGGCAGGATTTTAATAGGGGATCAAGGTGGAACTGCTTCTCCACGTGAAGAGCATCCTGACAAGAGAACATTTTTTCACTAGAAATTCTAAAATGCTCACTGTTCTAAAGAGCTCAGTGTGGCTTCTCAAAACACATAGTATTTGTATAGTTAAATGGAAACTTTTCAGTCTTCTTAGTGCATTTGTTTTCTCACTGGCAGGAGAAACAAATAGATTTTTTGTTGTTCTCCTGGTGACTAATCTTATGCTGAACCTGGTAGCATGCAAATGAGGATCAAATTAGTTTACTGCACCACATATGATATTGTCATTACTAACTAACATACTGCTTTGGCTTGTTCACATTTCTCTGATAGTGTCAAATGTAAGCGAGCCACAAGATTCTGAATTTCCTTCCACACTCACAGGAGAAAGGAGCATCTGAGAAGTAAATGATTCTGTCATTCTGATTTTCAGTGGTGGAATAAACAGGGTGATCAGGGTGCTGGATTCTCTTTTGGCTCTGCCTGATTTAAAGGAACCGAGGTGGGACCCATTTTTTTGTGTACAACACAGATTAATTAGCAGCTTATTTGCATATCTTCTTCTGAACAAAGACAAATATGAAATGAAGACCTATGGATAGGAAGTGCCCAGAAAGCCAGAAGGATATTACACTATTGAGTTCAACTTCTGGTCTCTGCAAGTGGCTTGGTACTAAGGCTTTTTTTACGATCAGCTTCATTGCAGGTAACTTTAAGAGGCCAAGAGCAGGCTATAAAGTTCATTTTCAGACGAAGTGACATCCATCTTCAAACTCATCACTAGAGATTTTAATTATGGTTTCCAGACTTCGAGATACTTGTGGTATCTCATCTGGAAGGGGCTTAGCAGGCCACAGCTAAGAGGTGGTGATTGGACCACTTGCTGGATAGGTCTCTGTGTCCCTTTCTACCATCTAGTTTTCTCGCTGTGTGGTAAAGGGCTGAAAATACACATATATTTTTGTTACTCTCTTAGTTCTACTGCCTAGCAATTAATCTTAGGTTAAAGTTGATTGACCAAGGTTCAATTCCTTAGAGAGAAAACAGAAGTGAGTTTAATGCACATGGAATTACAGAGAAGGGTTAGTCTGGGATCAGTAATACTGGAAGATGGAGCAATAAGCCTACACCTTTGAAAGAGGGATGCATGTTTTCAGAACAATTTGGAAAACGTCTTTCCCTTCTTTACCTGCAGACCCTATTTTGACCAGAAAACCCTTTTGTATTCTCTGAGCAGCTATAGGATGAGGCTCAGGACACAGGCACAGGGCACAAGAAATACGCCCAGTGATATTTATGCAATTATAAAGGAAGTCATAGCTTGCTTTAATCCGTATGTCCCTGTGAAGTCACATCTTTTACAGATTTCAACAAAATAAACATTTTAAATTCTCTAGTTTGCAAATTTCAATCTCTCATTCTCCCATGACAGGCAGTTCTGCAACTGCTGCATGAAAGGCATGTGGAATGCTGAATTCTACCACTTTGGGCTGAGGGACAAATTCAGACACAGCCCACAGAGCTTTTGAGACCACTTCTGCAGGACGCAGCTCTGGATAACCTATGGCATGTCAACAGCCAACAGAAACTGCAGCTCTGAGGAGCTGGGCAAGGAGTTGGCAATCAGTCACACATTTAGCCTTTGACATAGGAAACTGAAGGGTTGAAGCTGCACTAGCGACACGCAAACTCCCTTCCTCTGACCTTTTGCAGTTTAATAAATCTTTCAGATTCCTAATCCCATGCGGCTCTCCCAGTTGTTTACAGATTCCTTAGCGTGGACCCCTTGGACTATAAATAATGGGAGAATTTTATTACCTTGTTTTTCATGAAAAAAATAAAAAGTACATCAAGGAGCTCTCCTTCCTCCACCCTTTCCTATGCAGCTGACTGTAGAATTATTTTTAGCTTTTAGATCAGACTCCAGGATAATGATGATACATTTCTACAATACCTTTAATCTCCAAGCACTCTAAAATCAAAGTGACAGTAATACTTTTGCATGTGGAGTGCCAAGTGAGGGCTGACAGTCTGCTCCAGGTCTGCTAGAAACACTCTGGGACATCAGATAAACCACTAACCTCTTAATGGCTTCAGTCTCCTTATTTCTGAAACGGAGATTAAAAAACACCATCCCCCAGGAGTGTAATTAGGAGCTATGGCACAGTAGGGCCATCTTTGTTTTTTTGGCACAAATTCTGTCTGTAAGCTTTCTTGCTTTTAGAGATCTGCCTTCCACACATGAACTGGAATAACCTTGTTGGCAAAAGAAAATGCTACAGGAAATCCTTTGAGACACCATGCAGGTGAATTAACCCATTTGTCCCTCACCCCAACAAAGTACATATTTATCCCCTTTGTGACAAAATACATATAAAAAAAATCAGTGATTCTAGGCTAATCAGTGATAAAAGTAATCACACCCAGTAAATCTTCACAGATAAGAGAATGCAGAAAGACCCAAAGGTGCTTGAGTCCAAATGTTTACTCAGTTGCAAAAGCCCAAGATTAAAGATAAAATAATTGGTCTTATTTTATTTTCAACACTGGTATTGAGTTCCAGTCTTGAAATTAGGCCAGTCACCCCTATTCCCTCAAGTGGCAGAGAAACCTTTCATGTTAAATAAGCCACCAGTAAGGAGTTTTACTGCAGACCCACTTCCATAGTTGCCAACAAAAGACATAAATAAAATGCCTCTCCCCTTTTTTAAAGGTTTTACTAATCTGTGGCACCAGTGAGTTCCTAAAACAGCAGGGCAGTTTAAGCTATACAAAAATTACGCTTTTTCTTATCGACAGCATAAAAATCCCTCCTGCATTTTCTCAGAAAGCAGCATGGAGAGACTTAGCTGTGAGATGCCCATACATTTAGAGAGATGTGGCAGCAAAGGAAACTCAGCTTTCAAACTTTTCTTCATTTATAGACACCTCCTTAGGGCCTTCAGAGACATATTCTTGATTGTATCTTTATCACCTTTATATAGTAAAAGATTACAAATTAGCTCTAAAATCTCCTAACTCTTCCCCAGAAGACTGAACTTGCTACATTATCTGGAAGAGAGGGGCTCTTTTCACTGTAATGGGGTTTATCTAGGGACTGGTACATTAATACATGTTTACTTATGTCCTCCCGCTGTTTCACCAAAATATATACAAAATACTCCTCTCAAGATGCACTTAGTATATCAGCATGTTGTTTGTTTTATAACCCAGGAGAAAGCATAATGATATAGCTTCCCACCGGGGCGCACACAATCTACAAATTGAATAAAAGGAAGCAAACTGATTCTCAGAACACAGAGCTTCTGGGTAATCAGAATTGCAGATGCTTGAGTGAATGTTAAAACTGCTCACCATCAATCTGACCTTGTCCTGGCTTATTATTGGACATGCTTTTTCAGAGCTGGATGCAATTTTGGGATGAAACTTAAAAAAAAATACTGAAAAGTACACGCTCACGGGGACTGGAAGAATACGCCATTTTTGTGTCAAACAGTTTTAACTAAGAAAACCAATATCAAACCTCCTCAACCTCAAAGGCAAGTCATTTTATAAAAATGTATGTTTAGATTCCTAAAGGAAGAATAAAGGGATTGAAGCATTTTATGTGACTGAGTCAGAACCTTCAGTTTCATTTCAACAGGAAAATGAACAAAACATGATCTTGTTAAATCTGTAGCTGTCCTTCACCTCCCCTGCATCTTAGCCTTGGGACTAAACAGGCCTCATGCTAGGGAGACCAACAAGAAATTCCCCCAAGTGGTAAGAAGCGGATATTGATGAATTATTAGAGACAGAAACAAAGTCACTGCAATGAAAGAAGCCTGGATTCAACTCTATTATCTACTCCGACTGTTTGCAGTCAAGGTTGGAGGAAGAAGCCAGTTTGTTCCTCATTCTGCTGAGCAATGGTGTTTCCACAAACTTCTGTTCAAGACAAGGCAAGGAACATCCATACAGCCTAATTTTGCTTCCCGTTTCTTTCCCCACTGAATCCACTGATGTAGCATCAAAAAGGGTCGTACCTGAGAGAGATGCTGCTGTTGGTTAGGGTCTAACAAGTTCAGGAGAAACCCCAGTTCCCTTTCATCTTTCTCAGCTAGGTTGCTCAATGAGTGAGCTGCCACTGGCATGTTCCTCTTCTTCAGCTGAAGCACAGCTAGTCTTGCACTGGCAAATTCATCAGCAAGAGAGTGGCCAAATGCCTCCTGAAGGTGAATAAGGGCCTCTTCATACCTTCCTGTTGGTTAACACCAGTACAAGCTATATAACCCATTCCATGTGGAGAAAGACACCAACAAAACTTACTAAAGCAGAATTTAGGTAGCTTTAGTGTTCAGTCAACATCTAGTGGTATTAATTACTTTACATCTTTTCCCAGAACATTTGCAAACTTCTCTTAAAAACTGCTATATATCAATACACTTATTCTGTTGTTGCCAGGTAACATTTACTGTGTATAACCCTAGAAATCTCATTATCTCTGCAGCTTGTGGAATGATTCCTGCAGACAGAATTTCAAAAGCACTTCCAGGTATCCACACTAATAATTGTGTCTATTCACTTAGTCTGATCAACTGTATAAAAGGATGGGAGCTTACCATTTGCAATCAAAACATCTATATAGAAGATGTGATACTGTGCATCCTTGCAGATTTTAATTAGTGCTCCTGCAGTCATGAGAAGGTCCCTAACAGTCTCTTCCTTTGAAGGTTCTTTAGTAGCAACAAGCTCAGTTAACACAGTCCTGCCATGTTGAAGAAGCCATTGTGTGATCAACTCTTGGGCTTCATGCTTTAAGGATAGGATTGCTGGGATCACCACTTCAGCTTCCAGCTTCAGCGCCAAGGTCAAATCTTGCACTGCCTCCTAAATAAAAACAAAAGACTATGATGAAATGATAACAATAACGATGTATTGATAATCTGCTCTTTTCTAATGCTTTCAGTTCTCAGCTATCCCTCAGCTGTGTACCTTTGGAAGGGTAATGGGCCACAAAGCTGCACAAGAAACACCTTGCTGAAACTGAAAGCAGACTTTTCATGGACTTTGAAGGGAAAAAGCAGTCAGCTCGTGGAAAATCAGAATGGCCAGAGCTCAAAGAGGTGCTGCTAGTGGTACTGCAAGTCCAAGGGTTTGTTTTTCGAATGTCCTTATCTTAATAGTATCTTTTATTTTCTTTTTATTTCCCAGATCTCAAGGCCTAATCAAACCAAGCACATGCTGCATCAGTTCTAAACTTTAATTCCAGCAAAAGATCAAATTAAGTAGCACTTATTACCTCCAGAGTTTCCTTTAAATTGAAAATCATATTCACTGGAACAAACAATACAATAATACAATAATACTTACAATAGGGACATGAGCTGTAAGAAGAGTCTGAGACAGGGTTATCACTTTGTAAAACGATGAGTTTTACTTGCTCCGTGGGACTGGCTGGTTGAAGAAAAGGCTACTGTCTGGACTTCAGTACAATACACAAATGTGAAAATAACCTATTTTCTTTCCCAAAATACCAGCCATTCCCCTAGACTCACTAAGAACTGACAGCTATCCCTTTTCAAGAAAGTCTAGGAGAGCAATCCATGCAATGGTCTGACAGGGTCTGGGAATCAGATCTGAGAGTATATCATTGTTCAGATACAATAATGTTATTTATAAACTGCTTCCCTACTGGGCAAATCTGAGCACTACAAAACAGCAGTAGCAAACATTCCAAAAGTTAATAAAAGCACAATAAAACAGTGGAGGAAAATGAGGTAACTCCCACAGACAGCAGGTGCCTGAGAAATGTTCTGCAAATACTAAAATAAATTTACATATAAAAAAATGGCAAAGGAAAGTATTCCTGGAATAGTCAGGAAAAAAATAGTCATGAAAACAAATTGTGATCTTGTACTCCTAAGCATTGAGTTTCAGAAAAGGTCAAGATCATGAAAAGAAGGGATCTGTTCTGTTCATGTGTTACAGAATACAGTTGTTTAGACCAGCAGAACTAGTCTTAAAAACAGTAAGTGCAACCAGGATAAACTAGCACAAATCCACACACTTGGTTGGAGTTACACCGTTTCACATTTGCAGGGGAATTGGTGTGATATGCAGACAAAATGTAAGGTTATCAACCATCTTAGAAACAGATGAATCATGCAAACATCTGATGTGATTTCCAGGTGATGCACTGCAAACTCCAAAGTGCACCATAACACTAATTGCACATACACAAACTTTTCACAGATGATGGAGAGGGACTCATTAAACCTTGGAACAAACTGTTCTTTGCTTGTTTTTTTGTTTACTGCATCTCATCTAACATAATATCATGTCATGAAAATGTGAAATCAAATACAGGGAAGACTGCAGCACTGCAGGTCACTGCATGGAGGTGACAAGTGAATAAGAACTACGACCAAAGTTTAGCCTTCCTCCCTCTAGACATGGGAAAGCAACTCAGTAACGTCAAGCAGGCTGTCATGTACCCAGCCAAAACAAGACCATCGCTGAGCAAATTCTGTAAGAAACTCTCTTGATTTCAGTGGGTCTATCATCAAGCCTGTGGTACCTTACACTAATACTGCTTAATACAACTAGAAAAACGCCCAGCAAATCATACAGTGATAATACCTTCTGCTGCTTCAGAGCAAGGTAAATGAATCCTCGTCCACTCAGAGCTTGCACATTCATAGGGTCCTGCTTTAGGATGGCATTAAAATCAAAAATAGCAGTTTTCTTCTGGCCAAGGTGCCCATAACATCGAGCCCTAATGAGGAGGGAATCTTCAGCATAGCCACCTGGAGGAGAGAAATGCAGTCATCCTTATTTGAAAGGTCTCTAGCATTACTGCTCTACAAGGTGTGGTAAAATCCCACTGTGCACAGATCATTGATCCCCACCAAAGGGTTTCAGAGGGGCTAAGTGAAAATGATGTGGTAAACCTGCATGTTATGGAATGGTGATTGCAGGGATGAAGAATAAGCACGATTTTATACAGAGCTGTGGCAAGGGTAGAATAAGAGAAATGTGCTGGATGGAGGTAAATAAGCTGGGGCAAGGAATCACAATCCATGATGTGACTGCAAGGAGGGTAATGAGGGTGCTGGAGACGATATCCCAGGGAGGACGTCCTTGAGATGATGATATGTCTCCTGATCTGCATCTGCAGAACTAGAAGCAGCCCTTGGTGTTTTTGCAGTTTGCAATGCAGTCAACATTTGTTACCCTGTATTTCTGCTTGCGTTATTATATTCCTAAATATTGTTCTGTCATCCATACATCCACTGAGCCATGTTTGGTGCTTGTAGAAAGGCACTGAGCATCCAAAACAAGGCTCTAAATGAGCACAGTGAGCAAAATCTACCCTGTAGTCAAGTGTAAATTTACTCTTCAGTTTCCCAGTGATTGTTATGCTTCAGGGTGTTTATCAATCAAATGACCAAGCTCTACTGTATCTTTCCTCTGAAAGCATAATTGGCTCTTAATGCATACTTTTAATAGTGTAATTTGTATTAATACTCCATTCTCATTCTATTCTAAACTGATGTGCCAAAAGAATATGGAAGGCAAATGGTAACTTCCTACGCAAAATTTCTACAGTGGCATTTTCCCAAGGCATCCATTTCTAACTTCCTGCCTCCACTGGAGAGGAGGAGAAGGCTGCCAATGCTACAACTGCAATATATGCTGGGGACATGGAACCATGAAAACATCTCAATACTGTCCCAGTTGGAGAACTCTGACTCTTTAGACAGACTATAGCATTTTGAATTGCACAAATGTCTGCATGCAGATAAGAAACTATGCAGCCAATCACATGGAAAAATATGTGGCTCTCTGAGTACGGCCATTTGTATTTTCAGTTCTCAGTTTGGAACATGGGTTTGGTACAATGGGAAAGGAAGAGAAGCTGTGCACTGGAGCTATGTGGCTGTGCGGTGATGAAGTGTGCCATCCTCAGCTGCATGGTTTGATCCATGCAAGAATAAACAGGCATTTCATGGACAAAGTCTAAGCTCTGCCTCTCCATGGCTTTGCTTAGGGAGTGTGAAGTCCAGTCATAAATGACTAGCTCCTAGAAGCATTCAGGGAGACTTTGGGATTCAGAGGGGGTATATTTTTCTCTCTAGCTTTTGTGAATCAAAGTACCCGCAAGTCCGCTCATCACATTGGCCCAGAAATATGGTTCATTTCACTGCATTGTAATAATCTCCTTGCAAGTTGCTAAGCCTTGACTGGCTCAGCTGCTAACCACAGCTACCTTCCTTTACTGGCAACTCTTGTACGGATTTCTTCTCTCTTGTATTTGCCTTGGTCAAAGGTCTTAGTTCTCTACTTTTCAACAGAAGTGACCAAAAAAAAAAAACCCCAAACCTCAAAACAAATACAATTGTATACTATGCTACACTGAGAAAGAAGAATACAGAATTTATATAGCATGCTGTGTTTAGTATGTGGGCTATCTGATTACACATACAATGGATAAGTAACACACCTTTACTTCTGAAAGTATGTACCCAATACTCAAGTTCCAGGCTGCACAGACTTGCTGCAATTACAGGCAAAAATCCTACTTTGAATGCAGCTATTTTGGAGTTAGATCCATTTCCGAGATTAGCTGCAGGAATGGCAATGAGCTGGCAGATGATATTTTCTACAACGAGTCAGCCTCATGGTTGAATGTTTTTACAACAAGCACATGAAACTACAGAATAATTCCACTTTGCTAGAGGATATCTGATGAAGTGCAGTAATACTTAAGTATGAGTTTCCTGTATTTTTGTTGCCAGTGGAATGTTTATTCCATACTATTGGTTCTGAGTTGAAAGGAACAAAAATCTATGTCAAGTTGGTTTCCAAGAAACAGTTCTGTAACTGTCAGTTAAATACCCTGCTGAGACTACCTGAGTTCTGTCAAAGAATGAATTTTTCACTGATGAAGTCTTGGAAAATATTTTCTGGAAGGAGTTACAAAGACAAGTCTGCTCTGATGTTCTGGTGTCTAGTGGTGTACATGTGTCAATGGCATTCTGCAGGGAAATGGTGAGTTGCGGTTTCACATTGCTGCTCGGTACAGGAGTTCAGTACAGTTTTGCTAAAAAATCCCTAACCTCAGAAAAACCACTCAGTGTCTCTACATCTCAACATCTAACTTGGGAAACACATCGTTCATGGCCTGTTGGAATAATGTGAATGTGTTTGACACAGGCCACCGAAATATTAATGGGATATGATATAAAGACAAAGCAGTTTGGGTATTGTGCTAGCCTAATACCAACGTCAGCCTAAAAGCTCTCCTGCACAGCCAGCAGACCCACCCATTAATGTGAACCTGGTTATTCTCTTTGTGTCATGAATCTAGCCATGTTTCTCTCTTACGTATGGCTGACAGCAAAAACCAGTGTACTTTTACACTTGCCCTACAGGCCACCAAACAACAGGCAAACCTGGGACAATAAAAAAGCCTGGGCTACAGTATGCGCAGAAAACCTAGTCAGGGCATATATTTTACCAGTAGGATGAATTTTATGACAATGAAAATTGTTGCAGGTTATAAAAAGAAAGATAATCAGTTCTGGAAAAGGCTAAAATGATGTGTGTATATATATTTATATACACACAAACAAAAAAAGCAAGTCTAACAGTGATTTAGAGAAAGTAAAGACTCTTTGCTGAGAGTAGATGTATGGCTGCAATTTGATTTATAAACTGTAACTGCCCTACTGTGACTGAACTCTAACTTTCCAGACAGGAACAGGAACCACACTGTGCCAGGCACACAAAAACACAGGCCCCACTTCAAAGAGTCTTCAGTCTAGTTAAAGATGCCAAAAGAAAGTTGTAATAAAAAATGGAATGAGTGGAAAAGGTAACAGAATGAAAGTCATAAAATCACATCGCTCAAAAAGCTCAAAAGCTTCCCGGCTTCTAGTAAAACAAATATACACGTCAGTAAACATTGTTTCTCCCCAAATACCCATGACCGCTTTTCTGATTGCCTCAAGGTTTCAGCAAGAGAGGGTCTGCTCAGGAACAGCCAAAGGAAGCAGAAGGAGTGGCCTGTAAGTATTAAGCAGTGAGTCCTCAAATGCAGGCAATATTTTTTTCTGCCTTCTCTGGGATACCTAGACTCAGAGGGCTGGCAGTACAGAGGAATTCCATGTTTGCCAGTTCTCATGAAACTACTTTTGTGAATTTTTGAGGAGATCTGGAAAGTTTCATGCTTGGTTATTGTTCCCTAAGGTCTTCCATGCATATTCATGGGGACCTCTAAAAGCCAGCACTGTGATTCTGCTCTGGAAAGCAGGAAAAGTAAGATGAGGCTGCTGTAAGAGGGAATGTATTCATACCTCCACATCTATCCCTCCACCATGCCTTTCTCCAAAGACATCACTAATGTGCAACAAATGGAGACAAACTACCAATGACATCACCATCAGTTCAGGATGTGAGCTGGTTTAGGATCCAACTGATCAGAAAGAATCCCTGGAGGTTTTAGTACGTCGGTGCAGGAGCAGCACAAAGGAGAGAACAAAGCTTTACAGGGAAGATATGTGAAGGTGGAGGTACACGGCCACTTAGCTGTTTTGATCAGGTAAAGTCAGAGGATACATACTGTTTTGGATAAGACAGCAGCACAGATGAGGCTGTCTCATTTACTGCCACACTTCTATGCACTGGAATTTGTGATGTCAAGATTCTTTTTTCTCTGCTTTCAAATAAGTGCTGCCTGAATAAACACATGCAGTTGAGTATGAAAAGTCTGGTCCATTCATCCACTGGATGTAGAGCATGTATCCCTCTGCCATCCACATGCCCCTTCCTTTCAAGGTAATTTTGATAAAGATCTTAATTTGCCCAGGGTTGCAATCAGTAACTGTGGCAGCCCTATAATGGATGACAAGTTATCACTGCCACTATAAATACTTTTTCACAGGGAGATGAGCAAATGCAGCCTCTTGCACGGCTGCCTGCAGAGATGAGCCAGCAGACAGGCTCTTAGCAATTCTTTTTCAGTAATGAGGCTTTTTCTTTCTCCTGATATGCTCAAAAACTTCTGTACGGAAGGTTATTAAGGCTCTGGGGTTCTATCAACTGACTCCCATGAAGACAATGTCTATTTCTCAACAAGCATCTGCTGTAGCAGGTAGGGTGTTGATAAGCTGGAATGCACTGGCTGGGAAGGAACCATCTCAAAGCAATTAACAGTTTTCTTTTCCATTTTCATAAACCAATCTCTCTTCTCCTCAATGCTTCTGTCATAACATGCGCTCAGAGTAAAAGGCAGATTTCCACACAAATACGGTACTTGGAACACACCAGAAGTGTTTCAAAATTAGCCTAATCTCTCTCCTTAGGAAAAGCTGGGATAATGATGCCTGTAACTGGGTGCATTCACTCTTTTGCACTAGACTGGAACCACACAGTCATTGCTGTGTTGGTACAAGAGGGCAGCATGTTTGCTGCAATGACTGTTATTCTGAGGTTATTTCTGACAAAACAGGAGGTATCAAATAAATTTAATTGGTGGGGAGGTTTTCAGGATACTAATTGATGTAACAAACTGAGGCTGGAACAGATGGACCTTCTACCTGGCTACATTGCTACATTGCTAGTCTAAAATCAGCCCAAGCTGGCAGTCTTTCAATAGCCTTTCCAAATCACTTACCAGCTAGCACCTCCTCTAAAAGTTACATAAAACAAATGGGATGATGGTTTCCTCTTTCTTCTGAGAAGGGGGTTTCCTTCATTTAGATGATATTGTGAAGTGACCCGTCATTCACAGTCTTTCAAGGACTAACTGCTCATGGAGACCAAATTCCCCCCTCCTTTATCACAAGTTTGGCCTTAGCCTCTTTAACTAACAATTATATTGTATTTTAGAGGAAGTCCTCATCTCTTTCTAGATCAAGATAAATTTTCTGGGAAAACTTTTCCAAAAATTGTCGAATCTTCTTGATGTTACCAGCCTTCAATCCTTACTTCATTCATCTGGGTCCAGTCAGAGTTACTTACTGAAAATCAAGTCTTATGGAAAGGAAAGTCATCCTGGAAGATTTCCTTGATATGTTTCCCTGTATTCTGAGCGTGTACCTGCTGCTGTGGTAAACCAGCCTCCCTGCATTAAGTACAGAAAAATCCCCCTGCCATCCTGCTTTTCCTTTACCGTCAAAGAACAGCACTACACTGCTTAGCTAAAAGGGTGTTTATTTTCCACATTAAAGAAGCGTGGCAAATAAAAAGGAGAAGAATGATCTGATGTCTCTGAGAAGATATCTCTGCTAACATTAAAACATGTAGTTTATTCAACAGCATAGCTGTACTTGCGAGAAATCCTGTAATCATATTCATGAAAAAAATTATGGAAACAGATCAGCTTGTCCAGACCCATTATTCAGAAGCAACCTATAACAACAGAACTGTAATTGCAGTCTCATGTTCAGTAACACCTCTGCTGTAACACAAGAGTATAAGGTGTAAAGAAGGAATACATTGCATTTCCGGTGCACTCTGCATACTGCACTTCTGGAGCAGGAGAAACAGGGAAATGTTTATATAGGAAATTCCAAGCCACCAGCTAGAAATAGAGGGGTTAAGGATGTTAATGATCTTTTCCAAGTTACATAGGAGTTGTGGGTTCTCTGCTTAAGGTTCTCTGTGCATTCTCTGTATTGATGTGACCTAGTAGAGGGGGGTCATGCCTGAACTTAACTTTTAGCATGTGAACAGTGCATTTTAAGGTTATCCTCAACTGCGCCTCAGGAAGATTTCATGTGCTAAATGACAGAACAAAATCACTTGCTGGGCCTTCTCCTAGACAGGTGAAGAAAAGGGGCTGATGTCCCCAAAGAAGTGAAATAAGCCCTGGCAATCCATTTCAAGGAGTTCACAGGCTACTTACTAGGCATTAAGAATTGCAGTCACTGCTTAACTGCACTATTTCAGGGTCTAGATGAGCTGATACTCTAGACAGATTTTAACCTGTTATTCACCTGCCTTTGTAAGTCTACTGTCTCTGTCTTCTCCTTGGGGGAATGATGGATGAGAATCAGACACACTTGCCCACCCATTGATATGATTTCCCAAAGAATTAAATCTCCTGTCGATACGTTGATAAGCCTACCTGATGCAATGATGGCAAAGGAAAGGTAGGCAACAGCCTCTTTGATGTCAGCATCCTCCTGTTTGCTCGTCAAGATGGTTAGCGCTCTGAAATGGCAGTGAGTTTGCATCAACTTCCGGTCTTCGTCTTTGAAAATGTCCATGATTGGCAGGAGGCAGGCGGTATCTCCAGTTTTGATCACTTTCTTTAGCAGCTTAACAATGCGAGAGAAAAAGGGAGGATAGTTAAATTGATGTGAAATGAAGTCAGAAGCTGCTAAAACCAGAAACATTGCTGCCAGGTGAAACAAATACACTCTTTCCCAGTGTTTCCCCACACTTCACTGGGGCTTCAGCCAGCCATGGACTAATTTTTGCTTCATATGCATATGAATGTGAATCTGTTCCAGTTAATTCCTCAGCTGGCCCTAAGGTAAAAAGCATGTTGGAGAGAACATTACATCTTATCTTTTCTCACCACTTCTGCAGCTGTGGAAGACATTCTGGGGAAATATTTATGCTACTTTGCTTTGGGCAAGATCAGCTCTTCCAGCCTGGCAGTTAATTGTTTTGATAAAGAAAGCTGAACCACAGGATAATTGTCCCAAAGAGGAAAACTTTCTGGAGAACAGAAGGATTTCAGTGACCCTTTTTGGCTGTAAAACTGAAACCAGTGAATTTCTGGAAAATGAGTGAAGTGCTGGGCCTTTCTTTTAGTACTGCTACTGGGAATCTGAGAAAAGTATGGATTCAAATCCACAAACTGCTGTCCTGCTGGAAGAGAATTCTTGCTCGACACATGGTCTCCACTCACTGTGCTAATGCCATTCACTGCATTCACAGTGCTAATCACTAAGCAGCTTTTTTCCTAAGGAAAAGAATCAAAAGGCTCAAAATCTCCCCTTAAATCTAACATGCATAGCAGGTACTCAACACTCAAATCTGAGCCAGAGAAGCCAGAAAGGCAAGAACAAAGTCATCTTGATGCACCAGACATCCATTCAACTTATTTTTTTCTCTGTTTTTCCTAAGAGACACAAGTATCTGGGTGCTGACAGGCAGCAGGTGGGACAAAAAGATTTTGAAGAGAAATTTTCAGTCACGTCTATGTTCCATCTAGGACTGGTAGCAGAAGCCACAGGCAGAAACTCAGCTTCCAGGGACAACTTACAGACTCTGCTAAGTCATGTTATTCATTACCTGCCCTCACAAAGGCAGCAAATTATATAAAAACTTTATTTTTCACAGCAAGTAGTGAAGTGGTGACAATAAAGCCCTTCTCTCAGTGGCTAGTAGAATTTATCATGGCCTTTTAAAAAATGCAATAGTTCCCTCTGATGGCAAAAGCTGGTAATTCAACTTTGTAATCTGGCAGGAAAATCAACATGTTGACATCTCTTCCATGGTTTCAAACACACATCATTTGCCACTAAAGAAAGAGAACTTCTGTCCTTCTCCCCCCATCATGCTTCATTAGGGTAATCAGTAAGACTCATGGTTTTATCTTTTAATTTCCTCCAGTATTATGTTCATTTTTTCTAACCATTTCACATGCAGCCTCTTTATTAGTATTTTTCTTTTTCACTGAAATTATACAGTGAACCCAAACTATTTTTACAGTGAGACAATATTGAACATATTATTTTTCTTAGCCTATATATGTAATATATGGTAAAGTTCCACTTACTTATTTCCCTCCGAGACAGTTCATGCTACAAAGCAGTTGAGTAAATCCTAGACTGTCATTAATAAAACATAAAAAAATCACCATTTTTCATCAAATGAATTCTAGAAGTTAAAGAATTAGTCAAATTCAAGCTGGCGGTTTGTGTCTAAGTCTAAGAGTGAATTCCTGTTAGGAATAAACAGATATTCTGCCTCTTAGGCCTTTGCCAAACCAAGTGCCCTTTGTATCATTCCTGTTGGGGATTTCTGGTTCCTGATTTTTTTTTTAAGTATATACCACTGCTGCTTTATCCCACAGATACCAGATGCTTTCAGTGAGCTATTTTGCATGTTGTGGTTTTACAGTGACAACATATACCTTGTTAAATTCTGGCCTTGGTTATAGCAGAGGCTGTGTTCATGCAATAGACAGGATAACTGTTCCTCAAGTGCCAAAAGGAAAACTTTGTACCTTGATTTAAAATGCTGTATGTCAACACTGTCAACAGTGCACAAAGCAAGCAATTTTCTGGTTTCTGGTTCTTTAATTTTATACCTTGGACCCACACCAAATTTGAGCCACTTATTCTAGTTGCTCAGCTTTCAGTTTTTGATTACCTGGTGGGTCAATATTTGATGGAGGAATGCAGTTATAGGGTTTATATTTGATCATGAGATTTCCACCAACCAGTTGGTGGAGATGGAGAGGTGGAGGTGGCAGCAGATGCTTAATGACACTCTGTAACTTTGCATGCATTTACTGGAGAATACACTTCAGATCTGCACCACTTTAATTGCAGGGTCACAGCTTCCAACCCAGACAGCCTTTCCGTTTCCAAGAGACACAGTCATGCCAGCTTGTGAAACATTAAGATAAGACAATTGTTTATTAATTTTCCTGTTGCCTCATATAGGCATGAGAATTGCAGAGGCCTGTAAGGCCATATCTCTGTAAAAGAAAGGTAGTAGTTCTCCCTTCCCTTCTCTAGGGGAAAATTACCAATCCCGTCAATATTGTCACCAGGGGCAGGATGCTCAGTCATGCTCTGCTTAGCTACTTTGACAAAAAGTGTTGTTAAGTATAATGTGATGCATGGGCTGTATTTAGCTAAGTGTCCTTGTGTGGCCTGTGCTACAGACAGAAAGTGCCACTTATAAGACCTGCATTCGGATCATAAAAGTTCTGCTGGATGTCGAACCACCTAAACCCTATTTGAGCTCTGAGTTTCACTGTGCAAACAGTCCTCAGTATTTCTGTTCACGGAACTTCCCCAAACAGCAAACTATTTAGTTTAAAATTGGAGATGAACATGAACCACTGAGCATGACAATGTAATTTGTAGTTATACTGCAGTACTCAAGATTCTGGAAAAAGCAGTATTAAGTCAGGGTCAGATACAGCTATTCAGAAGGGAATGACCCCAAAGATGAAAATTCGCACTGCCTTGAATCATAGCTGCTTGGAAAGTTGTTTGAATTTTAAAATTGCCCAGCAAGAAGGGAGGTTAATTTTTCATGAAAGTCATCAAGGAAGTTTTCCCAGCTTTTCCTATCTTTCTCGAATAGCTCTGACTAGAAGTTTGCAACCATTCCTGAGGAATGTCTCTAAGCACAGGTTGCAGTGGATGTAGCCCCATTGGAAAACCCATTATAGGCTGTATAAGGGGGTGGGTTCCCACTTTGGACCAGGTGATGAGGTGGCCCCACAGTGCAGCTTACATTCACAGCCTTGCAGCTGTCATGTAACGTTGAGGAGCAGGAGACAAGCACGGCACTATGCTGGAAAACCAAAAGCCCTTGGAACACTCTCTGGCAAACCTATGTCCCGAAACTGATCCTTCCTGAGTTCTACCATGCATCTCCCATAGAGCCGAAAGGCTTGTTAGCCCCCTCACCATACTGTCACTTATCACTCTCTCACTCTCTCTGCTAGCCAGGTGGCCTTTACCTGGTTGCCATCACACAAGAAACCTTTCTTCAACTGCAGAAGTGCAAGTCTAGCCAGGATGGGAGGCCTTTGTGGATTTTTGGAGAGATCTACCAAGAGGAGCTTGTGAGCTTCTTCTACCCAGCCCATTTGGTACAGGGCATCAGCACAGAGGATCCGTGATGCTTCATCAGAACCGTCCAGCTCCACCAAGAGAGAAGCCAGCTGGTAAACCCCAGGGGCATCCCTGAGGAAAAAGAAGGAAAAAAAAAGAAAAGACCAGCTTTAGCAAGAATATGCTAATGACAGTAACAGAGCATTTTTGTCTCACCTGCCAGTTAAGGAGCAGGAATCAGTCCAGTATCAAAAGGGATAATATATTTTGCCATATCCAGCATCACGGAAGTCTCTGTCACTTAAGTGCATAATTATCATCTGTCTTTATAAAAACATGTTCTTAAGCAGTTGTGGCTCTAAATAAAGGTTAGCAAATAGTTAGTGAATCACAACTGGGGTTGCAGCTGATACCACAATGGGAAAAGTAAAAAGTAACAGAGATAGTGAAAATAAATCTGCTGTCTGTTGAAGAAATCTGTGTTAAAATTTGCATGGACTACAGAGAATTGCTTTATTAGGTAGCTTCTTGTTCCAGAAGCACTGGCCTGTGTGTAAGGAGGCTTGTATTTGTGCCCTGTGCTACACTGGACAAGTTATCACATTTTTCTTTGCCTCACTTACACCATTCACAAAATTGCAGTACAGGTCCCAAGTGCTGGGTGTGAAATGCTCACCATGTATCTGAAGAAATTGAGAGAACTGAAGCAGAAATCTATATCTCATTCCATCAAGTATACTGAACAATCATCAAACAAAAACAATTTTTGCTGACTCCTATCTTAGGCCAGTTAGTATCTCACGGATTAACTTCCATAGAAAGATTGATCTGATTTGGCTATGTGGATCATATCAGAATATGACATACCAGCAAAATATTTTCCTGGAATAAACACACCTACGAAGTTATGCCAGTTAGGAATGCTTTAAAAGGGTCTATATCCTATTCTCAGTTATCTGAAGCAAGTACGCTCCCTATTACTCAAGCTACACTTTCTTTTTGTTAGGAATCTAATCAACCCTGTTCCTTTTTCTGTCCGTGGGCTAAACTGTCTCCTGGGTACCTCTTCTTCTGGAGCATCTTCTGTCCTTCTTCTTGGAGGACCTTTACCAGCAGTCCTCTTTGGTTCCATGGCACATAGGACTTGACTGTGAAGACAGTTTCTTCCAGCTTCAGCTGGCAAGCTGTGATATAATCCAGGGCTGTCAAGTAATGGCTACCACCAGAAATCCGGATAAGTCCACGACCACATAAGGCTTTAATGCAGCTGTTAGGATGTGGGGAATCATGCTCAACAACCTTCTGGAAGTCCTCCAGGGCTTGCTGATGGTTGTGAGTGTGGAGGGAGCAGAATCCTCGCAATACTAGAAGAGTATTGTAGTAAGTTCTCTGCTCTGCTGCCAAGAGGTGGTCACAGATATCGAAGGCTTTTCTGATGCGTCCACACAGCAGCTGACAGTCTGCCAGTCGGACGCTGAGCTCACGCTTGGACCCTGGGGAGATGTGAAGGAGGAACTGGACTGTCTGGATGACAGGAGGGAGCAGTTCAGTACCATCATTGCCTCGGAGCTCAGTCTGAGCACGCACAGCCTCTCTGTATGCTGCAAACTTCACCTCCAGGACAGTTCGAGCCTGTTCTTCTATCCTCTCAGTGTCATGTGATGAGAAAAGCTCCCCAAAGTGCTTCTTTGCCTGAGCAGGGGTTTCTGTGAAGGCTTGCACTAAATCCTGCATCATTTCCTGCATCCGTCCACCCAAGAAGAAATACGCAGCAGCCCGTTCCAAGAGCAGACCCAAAGCTTCTTCATCTCTGAGATTCTCATCAGCTGTCAAACCCTTGAGGGCCTTGCTACAAACTGCCACACAATCCTCAAATCTGCTTTTCTTAAAGAGGTAAGCTGCCTGCATCTTGCAAACCCAGATATCATTTGGTGCCAGTACAGAGAGGAAGTCATAGCAGTTGCCCAACCATTGGTCCAAGGAACTGCTATCTGTGCTTTCTTTCTGATGTGTTGAGAGATAATTATGGAAAGCTTGGATGACCTGCGGCAGGTGTTCCCTTTGTTTGGAATGCACATAGGCTACTGCCTCAGCTCGATGCATCACAAAAGCTTGGATATAGTCTGCAACTCCATTCCTAGCTTGTGTCCCTGACAGCACCCATGCCAACGCCCTCAGCAACAGTAGCTCCACTGACGGCTTTGGGTGAGCCTTGAGCAGAGCGCTGCATCTACTCAGCACCTCCTCTGAGCATCCTTGCCTGAGCAGGGCTTCCAGTTTATATACTGAGGACACCACATTGTTGGGACTTAGAGTGGAGAGAAACATGGCAGCTGTTCCCACACTGAGGGGCACAGGGGCCAAGTTGCTGCACTGGATCTTGGGAATCTGACTGTTGCCTTTGCACCACATCTCCAAGGTGGCTATCACTTTCTCCCAGAGCTCTTTGTCTAAGGACTTCACTTTCTGTACTGCCATGGGGCCACTGCAGCTGAAGGCAGCCATGTAGAAAGCGGTGGCTACTGGCAAGTCCTCCTGGGCTAGATGCCAGTCCCCCTCTTTGCAGAGCAGTGCGGCAAGCCCCTGAGGTGACATTTTCAGTGTTTACATCTTCACCAAGTAGCATCACAAACGTAACGCTGCTGGTGCCTGTAAAACAGAAAATCAGCAACGTGAGGGACTGTGGAGTGCTTTTTTTGTTGTTGTTGCAGGGGGCGCATTCTAGCTGACAGACATAAGCACACTCAAGTCCTGCAAAAAGGCCAACATTTTGTCATTGACAGACATTGGGGAGCAAAGCCAAGAGAAGAAACAGGTTAGAGAGGCTTTTAGTCCACATCCACGTCACAGTCAATCAGAAGGCGGTCACACAAACCTGGTCAGTGTTCCCTGCCCCACTGACACTCCAGGAGGTGGGGTCTGGGGGCTGCTGGGCCTTTCCCTCCCAGGTTGAGATGTCGGTTTGATAAATTTTGAATCATCAGATGATATGTCAGTCCTGGTCACAGGCAAGGAGACAGAACAACCCCTTCATTCTTTGTCCACTATCTGCCTTTCCTCCTTTGCCTCGGAAAGGAAGGAGGAAATTTCCACTCTCTCCCGTTGCTACCCCAGGAGTCAGCAGGAAGGATGAGTTTTAGTGCAAAGAGCCAAGGTCACCGAGAGCCTCTGGCTTAGGGCCTAGACACCTGGGGTTTACTCTCCCTGGTGAGGGGCCCTTGCGCACGCTTGAGATCCCAGGCTGGGACCCGCCACACGCCGGGTGCCAGCACCAAAGAGCAGAGCGCACAAATACCTGAGAGCAGATGTCCGACAGAGGAGCCGGGCACCACCGAGCGGGTGCGGAGTCTCCATGGCCCTGAGCTGGGGTCCGAGGGCCCAGCACGGCCTGCTCCTGCCGCGGAGCCCGCGAGGCGAGGCGAGGCGAGGCGAGGCGAGGCGAGGCGAGGCGAGGCGAGGCGAGGCGAGGCGAGGCGGCCGGGCGGCAGGGAGCGGAGCGGAGCGGAGCGGAGCGGGGCCGGGCCGGGCCGCCAGGCGCACCGGGCCGCACACCGCGTTGCCCGGAGACGGCAAGCACCGCCACCGGCGGGAGGCAGGGGCGCAGGGCGCAGCCGCCGCCGCCTGCCTGATGGCGCCGGCCGCCGCGGCGCAGCCGCCCGCGGCGGCCCGGCAGGTGGCGCGGGAGGCTCCCGGCGGCCCAGCGGCCGGGGCGGCCGGGCCCGGCGCCGTCTTGCTGGGGGCCCGGGCGCCGCGCGCGCTGCCCGTGAGGAGAGGAAGCGGGGCGGGCGGCGGCGCGTGGTCGCCGCGTTGCGCAGCAAGGTTGTGCTCCCGCCAAGCACGCGGCGGCCCGCTGAGGGGAGCTGAGCCCGCGGCTCGGTGCCCGCTCCGCGTGGCAGGCTTTCAGGCAGGATCTTCCCTGCAGCAGCAGAGGGGACTTTAAGATTTGGTTCAGGATGAACTTTTTTTGGACAAGGTTTGGTTTTCACTTTTATTTCCTTCTCCGAAGAGGTCATATTACATGCAAAGTACATTATACTGGAAGGGGGCAGCCAGGGAGAGAAACCGATATATGAAGAAAAGTAAACCTGATCACTTGACCTTTGGTGTGACTAGATAAAGTGCATTAATTACTAAAGGCAGCAGACAGTGGCTGATGAATCCTATGTTTTTGGCCTTAATTCTTAATAATCAGAAACGTTTTTAGTAGTAGATCAATGATATTTTTAGGATGTGTTTAGACTGGCAATGTTCCTTTAAGCCCGGGCCAGTTCTGAAGTCCAGACTTCTCCTTATTCTTTGATGTTCAGAGGAGAAAAAAGTTCTATGATTAATAGATATTTTTGACACTGTATTAAGAGATTGACCTTTACTTTGCTTTGATTACTTTCATTTTAATTAGCCTAATTAGCCATCGAGATATAATTTAGTGTTGCTGTCACATTAGGCCACAGGTGATATTGTGAAGAAAGACTTGAGGGCATAAAAAGAAACAGTTCTGAAACAGGAATCACATTAGAAGGAGCTGAGTTGATCAAACACATGCGCCTCTCTGCCCCTCCACTGAGGTTCAAGCATGGCTTGTGGGAATAAAAACGAGACTACTGCTTTCAATGGATTGTGGTCCAGGCTGCAAAAATCATTACCTATAATTTGACTTTGCTGCATGACTGAGTGGTGCGGAAGTTGCTTCCAGCCACATTTTGCATTGTAGATATAAAGACAATGGAGGATGCCAGTATCTTCCATTCATCATTTCTAGCGTAAAGCATGCTCAGTCCCAGGTTGGTTAGGGATCCGTTGTGCTCGCTGATATATATGGATATTGTAAGGGATGCTGTTACAATCTGTATAAGTAAGACTGACCAGAAAGGCAGCGGCAACATGAAGAAATGATTCTGTTTACTTAGGGTTATACACTAGGTGGTATGAATTTATAACAATTCTAATTCTAATAACAATTCTAAGTTATGCATCTAACTTAAGCTCCAGTGGATTTAGGTTCCTAACTTTGGTCCTCATAGCTATAAGAGGAACAGGATAACAGCATCTAGAAGAACTCAAAGATGGTGGAAAGGACTGTGACCTGGTATGATTGTGCAATTGATACCTGAGGTGTGTGAGTAGAGGTTGGTGTGAAAACCCCTGTTTGTATAAGTTGCAGAAGCAGGACTTTAACTTAGAGGTCCTGGCTCCTAACATTGTTCTTAAGCCACCAGGCAATTTGCTGTTTGTCCTGTGGGGCAGATGTGCCAAGCCCTTTTTCTAGGAACACACACACAAAAAAACCATGGAGAATGTTTATCTAAGCACTCATTAAATATTAAGTATACTGCAATAGCTCCTCCTGATGTCTCTAACTAGTGATTAATCTTTAAAGGCAGGTGAGTGGGGAGGCAGTAAACAGAGCACAACAGGTGGAGGGCTCTGCAAAGCAGGAGATGCACCAGTGCATGTCTGCAGTTATGCTTTTGCAAGGAGACCTGGCTCAGAAATCCTGTACTTATGTTTCTTAAGTGCTTTCAGTGCCTGCAGTGCATGTAACAGGTTCCTCCCCTCAGGGTCCATAAATGCTAGACGTAGCCAGGTCTGAGGGTGAGAAACCATGCTTTGGGAGTCCAGAAGTGCATGCATTCAGTACAGAAGATCGAGCTTAAAAATAAAGAAGAGAATGAACTCTCTTTGATAGTGGGGGGCCTTTAGCTATTTTGTAAAAAATCTTTGATTTATTTGACTATCATTCTTTGCTCTGAGCTGTAACTTGGTTGGAGAGTAGACACCGAATTCTGCTCTTCTATAGCATGGTGTAAGCATGCAGGACAATGGCGTAGACTTGTATAAGGGTGGGTTGAAGATGGCTTCTCCTAAATTTTACAGGCTGGGTCACTGAGTGCCCACAGCACTGAAGTGAAAAAGCTCTGCTGATGTATTTAGCCGTTGATCCACATGATGAAATTTCATCTCTATCTGTATTTAGTTCCACACCCACAGTCTGCTAGGAGAGTTAGATTTCTGGTAGCTCTGTTGTCAGACTGAGTTAGGATATTCGTCTCCTTCTTGTGAGGGAAATCTGCACCCCGGCATTGTTTCCTCATGACCACAGCTGCCGTTAGTCCTTTGAGTTAAAACAGCAGATTCCAAATGGAGACCTCTAAACTTTGCTATGATAGATCTGACTGAAACCCTGAATTAAATACTTTTTTATTAAAAGCTTTTGCTTTCCTTTTTAAGTAAACATTGTTAGGAAAACCTACATGAAACTATTTCAGGATGTTCAAGTTCTCAGTCAGCCTTATATACATTGTTCTTTATACCATACAGTAGTCTGCTGTTTAGTCAAACCTTTCTATACCCTGGATAATCGCAAAAGCATAATATATCCTGGGAAAACTATAAGGTGATTAAATTAGTGTTTGTAAAGGGCTCTGAAACATGTGGGTGAAAGAAGGCATAGGTAAGAGAAGAAGTTTTAGTTTTGTCATTTTTATAGCCCAACCCAATTATTCAGAGATCTGGATGAATTTCACAAAATTTACTCCTATGCTCAAGCTCCTCAGTATGGCCTCAAAGAAGTGACTGTCTTAACTCTTCACTTGGCTTTGCCCCAAGTAAATCATCCCCATTTGCAGACATGCTTAAATATAAATATGTTAATACATTAAACATCCTAGAACTTTCTATGTGCATAAAGCTATATGGTCACAGAAAGCCAACACTGTCTTTTTATGTGCTATGCTATTCTCATTCATATTCACCCCAGTGAGAACGACAATGCGAAGGATTACAAGGCTCCCTGGTAAAGAGCAGGATTAGGATGCACTTGAGCAAGATTACAAGAAAAAAGTTGTCACTCCATTAGAGAAAGAAATAATCCTTTTGTTTATATTCCAGAGATTAAAGCAATAACAGCACAAGACCCCCAAAGGTCACCACACACATACTTTGCTGTCACGGTTATTGTCTGTGATTTAGCTGTGGGATTCAGCAGTGCAGCTGCATATGTTAATTAATTCTCTAACTCTCTGTGCTAAGGGTGCTGAAGCAGCTCTCTGTATGAGGCAGTAAAGAGAATCTGCGTATTCCAGGGGCAGATTGGTGTATTTGATTTTGAACAAAAGTCCATGATATGAATCAAGTGTTTCCAAAGATTAATAGTAACTCTAAAGTAACAGCCATTTTTGGTTGCCGAAACTACGTGCTGTTCTTCAGTACTGGGGAGGGGGGCTCATCCCAGAGTTTCTGCAAGGTTTCTGCTTTCCTTGTCTGCTCCCATAGGTATGATGTATATGATCCTCAGCAGTAATTAGCTTTAATCAGCTTGCTTTCAATTCAGAAGTAGAAGAGGACAAGCCAAGCATTGCATTGTCTGGGACCTGAGAAGAAAAAACTCCTTTAAAGCACAGTTAGGCCATGCCCAGCAGTCCGCTTCCAAAATGTTCAAACCAAGTGCACACACCTTAGTGAAGTTATCATATGTGTTCTTCTGACATTCATCCATCAACAGCTGTCTTGCCCTCTGATGCCACATCCTCTGATACAGCAGCAAGGGTAGAAGTTTCTAACTGAAATTTCCCATTCTATTTCACAAGCATTCCCCAGCTTAGCTTTGCAGGTACAAGATTTTCTAGACAGAGAGTCATCACTACTGAAATTAATGTCAATTGCATCCTGTATGATCAGGGAGCAAAACTAGCCTCTGAACAGCAAACAAACAACATACTAAACTTGGCATCTCTCGTGCCCTGGTCCTTAGCTAGCCAACCTGGGTTCTGATTTTCAACTTGCTCAGCACCTTTGTGTCCATTGGGGAAGTCACTGGAGGAGCCTGGAGCTCACTCAAACAAAGTCCAGGATATGCCAAGGAAATGACAGTCCAAACAAGTAATTGTGCTCTCTGCTTCCATTCCTGCCAATGCACAATGGCCATTATCACGTTGCATTTCTGTTGTATGTTGTTTGCCTTGCTTATTTAGGCTATAAACTGCTGAGGCCAAGGATAGTGCCTAGTGTGGTGGGCTAAATCAGACCACCAAGCACTGATTCAATAAAGAATAACAAACCCCAATGTATGAAAAAGGAACCCTTTGCAGCATCTCACTAGATATTTTGGCAATTCAAATTAAAGAGATAATGTTAATCAGCCCATTTTATTCCTTCTCTGCTAATATTGAAACTTCCTGCTTTTATTTTCTCTTACTCCTCCCCTGCTTTACAGGCAAACAGGGATAAAAGACATTGTTAAGGGGTAACTTACTTGGTTAGACTAAGTTTCCAACTTAAATTGGTTTGAACTAAGTTTATCAACCAGGCATGGAAACATTAATCACCCAGAAAAATAACACACAGTGAAATGACTTTTCAAAATGTCGTTGGTATAATTATCATCTTGGCCATTACATTAAATGCCACGATTTATAACTGTAATGTTTAAGTATGCAAACAGTAATTAACTTGGTAATGAACTGAGGACCCCTGTGCCTCTCTTCCCTCAGCTAATTTGCATGTTAATTATCATTAGCAACTGGGGAAACAGGTTATAAATAGCTTAATTAGCACCTTAATCATTTTTACAAGAAAATGTGCTGCACTTTGATACATGAGCAAGAGTTAGATTAATGAAGTCGGGTGAGAATGTTTTTCCCGTGCTATTCCCTGCTGCAGCACTGTGCTTGTAATTGGACGATGTGGATTACACGCACCCTCACAAACATACGTACACACAGAGATGTGTATGCACACACTTGTTTCAGGTGTCTGTGCCTCATTTTGCAAACAGGCATTGTTTCTGCAGAAGCCTCTGCCAGCGTTCTGAGAGGAATTGCCCTTCTCTTCCGTGTCTGGTAACAAACAGTTATGTCAAACAGGCACTAAAAAAGCTGGTATTCCAGCATGATCAGCCTAAAAACCATGAGGCTGTTTTTAACAGTCCTCATTTAATGGTGTTGTTTCTAGGCCCTCTTTGCTATCATTTGATTTGTTTCCACTTGTAGGCATGGCAGTATCTGGAGCTCCCTGATTCACTCACTACTGTGTTGGCACTATTTCAAGTGCCAGTGTTACCCTGTTCACTGTGCCCCTCTAGCCACAGCTCAGCTAGGTGCTATGGATGCCACCTCCTCAGGCTCGGTGGACAGCATTGTATCTGTTGCTTCAGCCAGAAGCACATGTGTTCAGGAGCAAGTGTTCCAGGCTTGCTGCTGGTGCTCTTACTCCAGTTACAGCTTTCACATTTCAGGTTGGGCTCCCAGTCAAGGGCAGAACTTGTCTTCTCGAACAGCAAGCATTAACTGTGAATGCCCTTAGCAGTTCTGAAGTTCATAAGAAAAAAAGAATTTGCTTTCTCTTTTTTTTCTTCTTTTTGGAAGAAACTTTCTGATGTTTTAATGGTAAATTTAGGTATAAGAATTTGAGATTTTTTTTAGAAAATCATACTTCCACTCCCCCAGTATAAATTTTAATAGAAAATAGTTAGCTCCCATGTATTTTTGAAGGGTTTTTTATTTTTAAGCCTTTTTATTACATCCAGAAGTAGAACAAGAGTGCTGCAAACAGGTCTTGTTACTGCATAGGAGATAATGATTAAAGAGAGGAAAATTTCAGTAGGAAGGAGAAATGCTAACTGTGGTTTTGCCCTAGTATGTCTGACCATGGGCATGCATGTAAGCAGGCACTGATCTTCTATATGGAGTTTGGATTTCTATGGATGTTTTGAAACCTTGATGGGTAAAATATCCAGATGAGGATCACCCTGTTGCTTATACAATGAATAAAATGTCAGTCTGGGAAATATTCCACATCATTTTGCCAAGAATGCCTTTCATTTGATCAAGAATCAGTCATTTGATGAAAGATAATAGGGATTTTGTCAAAACATGAGAATACATTGTCTAAGGAGGCTATGAAGTGCCCATCATCAGAGATTTTAGGAATAGGGTAGATAGATATGTCTCAAGAATGGTTTGGGTATTATTGATCCTGCTACAGTATAGCAGGGTATACGTAAGGTCTGAAATCAGACAATTTTATGTCATTGAAATCAGACAATTTTATGTCATGTGGCTGCAGAACGATGCTTGATTGGGAGATCTGGGATCTGACAAAAATCATTTCACTACAGGTTTGCTTCCTTGTTCAAAGGAATCTAAGGACTCCTTCCATTAAAGATAAACATAGCTTTTTATGATGTGTAAAGAAATATCTGCTTGTACAAAATTAAATTTAGAAAGTATTATAACCTTGATGTATTATAACCTCTTCAGCTACAGTGATAATGCAGTGCCTTTCTCCTGCCTTGCCAAACCACTGCCAGTAGAGGGTACCAGTGCACTATTTGTAAGGATAATTTTCTTTGGAAACCTTGATTTTTTAAAACATTTTTTTATTTTGTGTGGTTAGCTGGGGCTAGCACGAAACAGGAAGCTGTTACTTTGTGAGGCTTGTGAGTTCAGCTCACAGAATTTGAAATTTGAAATCTGAAGTGACTGGTTGCGAATTCCTGGCTGTTACAGGCAGAGTGAAGGAGGGAATCTCAAGCTGCTTTTTTTTTTTTTTTTTTTTTCCACAGACAGGAAGATTTTGATTTTGGACCTTTATGTTTAATCTGCTGGCACATCACTGAACCTTATTAATTTAAGACCCTTTCATAATGATGGGCAAAAATCTGAAAGATCCCAGCTTAACCATCCAGGCTTTAAGTTGCTACATCAGAGTGTGAAGAAATTATTGAAGTGAACTCTGTGGAGCTAAGGGAAGTTGTGTTTCTGACTCTGGATGACAGTTTAGGGAGATCTTACACTGCAGGAGCTGCTTCCTCTCAAACTAGTACTATGGAATTTAGCCAAAAAGTTTTCTTCTTTAGAGCCTGTGTAATTTACAATAATGCAGAACATCCCTGAGGAATGCCCTCCAGAATGCTTTGTGTTTTGGGTTCATAACTGTCCTGCCTCCCAAAACCAAAATACAGCCGTAAGTCGCTAAACGCTGTTCAAGTCAGTTTTGCTGCTGACTTCAGTATAGCCAGCTTTTTGGTTCTGAAAGTTTGTTTTAGTAGCTTTGAACCCAGTCAAAGTCAGCTCTGCTTAGTGAGTGGTAGCTGTGTCACTAACTTCAGCTGACTGTTGGCATTCCTTGTTGAGTCACAGGACTCAGTTTCCATATGGACAACAGCCCGATGACACTATCCACTTTGTGAAGTCATCGTCTGTTAAACTGAGAAGCCAGGTCCCACTATGACAGTCCTGCTACATCTCTTGGTCTGCAAAGGCCCAGAGTTGAGTGCATTTGGAGACAGTATTAGCTTCTTATCGCTAGAGGTAGTCCACAAAGTCCAGGGCTCACCCAGAAAGGGGGAAGCTTGCATTAAGTGTTCATTGCTTTACCTAATCTCTTAGTATGCACAGGAGATCACTGGGACTGGCAATTAGTCCTTTTTCCTCAGGTACCTTGGGAACAATTGTCACATATTTTACAAACACACACAGAGAAGACATCTGTTCAGTTAATTCACTAGCTGAGATGATGAGTGACATAGGTGGAAGAGGGATACAGCTGAAAGGCTACAGTTGTTATAGGTTAGTGTGTAATTTTACCAAAGAAAAGATAGTAAATGCCAAAAAGGGAATAAGTTGTTGCATGAGCCCAAGAATGGCAAGCAAGTCTAGAGTGCTCCAGCCAGATTAACAGCACGGCACAGCTCAAGCAATGTCCCAGTCAGTGAAGCATGGCTGATTTACACCAGCTGAGGATCCAGCCTGGTATATTTTATCTCCTCTGCCACTGGCCCCCATCGTTTCCTCATGAGGGGCACTGCCCTGTGGAACGGCAACCAGTAAAGAGAGAGCTTCCTGTGCTATGTTCCATAAATTCTTTATCAGCTCATGTAATCAGATAGCATGGCTGGATGTTGACTTTGTTACGGTACCTGGAGCAAGTCTCTATATGTTAATTTAAAGCCATAAAACTACAGCTTAGGGTTTCAGCATCCTAATTGAAACTTCCTCTTCTTGAAGGCATTCATGCTACGGCAGAATAATAATCATCATAAAAAAAGCAAGATGCAGAAAAAAGGGAAGTGCACTGCTTCAAGTAACTCATAAATGCCAGGAAGACTCTGACACCTAATGCCAAGCATACAGCAGTGTTGAAGGATCTGCACTGGACTTTCTGCTTTCTTTTACCAGCAGTCCAGCAGAAGCCCCATGAGGAGTTCTGTCATTGTCAGAAATGTGGTGCTTGGTCTTCTTTGCCAGAGAGTGTCCTATGTTTGAATTGTCACTGCATGAAGAGGGACAGTGCTTAGCACAGTGGGGCTGTCTTCTCTAATCAGGGCTATTTAATGACTCCTTTGACATCTGGCTCTTCTGCTGTGGAGATGATGCTGAGGTCACCAACAGAATTGAGGAGCAGAA